>NW_027225577.1:2555000-2855000 GCF_038994185.2 Dermacentor albipictus | reverse complement strand
GAAGAGAGATAGCAATTTCTTTTGCCGGAAAAGCTTGCACTGACACTGACTGCCGAACAGTAGTGACGTCACGCTCAATCCGCAGTTTGCCCACAACAGGTAATGGGACAAGGCACAGTAAATGTCGAATCCAACCTATTGTATAGTTACAGACGGCTCTGAGTCGGGTAATTTTATTGGGAGTACAGTCGACCTTCGTTAATGCGATCTCGGTTAATACGACTTTTCGCTTAATTCATACGTGCTTGAAGGCTCCGGCGACCAATGGACGAAAAGATGGTTTAATTCGAACGCGAAAGCACGCCAATTTGCTTAATCCGACTACCACCGGCGCCCCCTCGAATACGCAGCGGTTACTAAAAGTTCGGAAGCACAAGAAATTTAGCTGACGGCGCTACTTGTTTTTTAGGCAACGATGATGACGGCAGTAACGTGGCAGTGGTCATTAGAACTCGCCCTATGCCCTGGGCAACGTCTCTTTTCAGGATTTGGTTTGCGCCGATAGCAGTGTTGATCTCCGTGGGCCACTGACCGACGATGACGTGCATAGCTATTGTAATACAGAGTTGAAGCTGGTCTGTTGATAGCGACAGACTACTTCAAACAATAGATTTCAAAAAAAATAAATTATGGGGTTCTACGTGCCAAAACCACTTTCTGATTATGAGGCCCGCCGTAGTGGAGGACTCCGGAAATTTCGACCACCCGGGGTTCTTTAACGTGTACCTAAATCTAATTAGACGGGTGTTTTCGCATTTCGCCCCCATCGAAATGCGGCCGCTGTGGCTAAATAGATTTCACTTCGTAAATTTTGTCGCCGTTTGCTCATTCGATTCTTTGGATAATTCGACCAACTATTGAGGTTCCCAGACGATCGAATTAACGAGAATCTACTGTGCCATACATGACGTCATTGGATGACTAGGATCTAAGCCGCACAGCCGTGACGCGCGCAACACTTTACGGATCGTAGAGTTACTGTATATGCTTTATGTGAATTTGTTTTGTAAGCAATTTCTGGCGTGATTCTATATGTGGCCGTGCGCATAATTATCATGGGTGCCGCGCTCTTGCACTGCCATCCATATATCATCGTAATACAACCTAAAATTAGGCTCACAGGTAGCATTTCGCAAAATATGGTTGCGAATGACGCTTGTGAATGTGACAGCCACGGAAATTTACAAAAAGAGATTGTAGTTAAGGAAAGCATACCTTCTTCTTTCTTCTTTTATGAGATGTGAGACAGAGTGCTTTTTCTTCCTTGACTAATTTTGGGAAAAATCAATAGAAAGAATCATTCGAGTAAACAATAGCAAATCTCGGTTATCAATTCAATCGATCATTTACTTTCCCTTTGTGGACAGGAAAGGAGCATCCACATATAAGCTGCAGCTGGTGTCGGAAAGTGATCGCCGAACACTTAATTTTCGGTGTAACTATTGCTCGGATATCCGATTAGCGTGTACTTACCCAAATAAGCCGCACGAGACGTGCGAGAAACATGTTTTTTTTTTCTGTCTCTTTCTGTTGTTTGCTCAGAGAGACTTCTTTGCGTTCGAGTTGTCTTTGCGTGTGGGCTGCTTCGTTTCGTTGCCTTCGCCATAACTTTCTCCGTTCTAGCTCGTTCCCATCCCCTTCCGCGCACTTTGACCTCGTTTTCCAGGATTGCGCTGGCGGTCGGCATGGGCTACTTGTCGGCTATCCACATAATGCGGCAGATCTACGACTACGGGGGCTACCACCTGGACGTGACCGGGTAACCGTGCACACTATTTGCCTTCCGCTTTAGCCCCGTTATATGCTACGTGTTCTGCGCAACTTGTCCCAAAATGCAAAAAAAAAGTGCAAGTGCCACGTGTCTGTATGGAACCAAGGTAACGATATTTGCCGACGCTCGGAGTAAGTCAGCCTGATTGCTTGTGTTTGGCCTAACTGCAGGATTAATAAATACATGATTATTACTAAATCAGCTGCTCAAATATTATAGTCAAACCAAAAGTGTCGGAGAAAATTGTAGACCATCATGAAAATTTTCCGATCCAGCTGTCTGTTGCGCTATACTTGCTACATGAAGGTTCCTTTCCCAAGCCTGAAAGAAAGCCCGCTAAACATGAAAAAGTTCGGCGCGACGACTTTTTGCACCTCGGTTCAGTCCAGTCACGTGGAACTTGCGTATTTTAAAAATTCGGCACAAGTTACGTGGGACACGTTACATCTACTACCCGTAATCGCGGTCCTTGCTATACCGCGTCGATGTCATAATGAATGAATGAATGAATGAATGAATGAATGAATGAATGAATGAATGAATGAATGAATGAATTTTTGCAGCGCCATAAAGCGCGCAGTAATACATCCCAGACATCGATGGGCTAGTGTTTTATTTGTACTTCCGGTTATTGAGCGCGCGTCTTGCTTACTATGGCGTGTCACGGGCGCTGCAGACGGAGACGGATGTATATGTTTTCCTTAACCGTTCATTTCTTTTCTTTATCTTTTGATTAGTATTGTTAACGTAACGAGAACGAGAACTTAGAAGTTGCTTGGCAACAAAGGTGAGCGAAAAAAAAAAATGAGAGTAAAGACGCAAGGGAAAAAAAAAATGAAAAGCGACACTGACGGCAAGGTATTTGGGTACGGGTACGTTATGTATTTCCGACCACCAGCACGGTTGCCATTGTCACAGTCATATCTACTTCAGCTATGTGTTCGGTGTATGCGTTAAAGGTGATACTTGCACGTATATAAGCGCACTTAGCAAACACATAAAAGCTAGACAGACGTTGCATTAGTCGTGCGTCGTTAGAATTCGTTAGTATAGTGAAGTGAGCTAACGCGGCACCGAGAGAGAGAGTTTGAAGTTTGAAGTTTATTTCCTTTCTTCATTACAGGAAAAAAGAGGAAACAAGAGCTAAAGGCCATTCGGCCTGACAGAAAGAGAGAAAGAAAGAGAGAGACAGTGTGTTTGTGTGTTTGTGTGTTTGTGTGTGTGTGTGTGTGTGTGTGTGTGTGTGTGTGTGTGTGTGTGTGTGTGTGTGTGTGTGTGTGTGTGTGTGTGTGATTTCATTAAAAGCGCAGCATTATTGACTTCATTTGCATTTGTATTCTTGGCATGCAATTTCCCTCCCACAGTCCGCTTATGGTGGCCACGCAGAAGGTGACCAGCATAGCTTTCAACCTGCACGACGGTCTTACAGAGAAAAAGGACATCCTCCTGCACCCCGAGCAGAGAAGGCAGACTATAAGGTGAGGTTGGCATATACGCATGCAGGGCAACCCATATCAATTTGCACATCTGCCAACTCTCCCGAATTTTTAATAAAGTTTACGAATTTTGGATCGTTCTACGATCTCGCGAATGTTGAGTCAAGATTTACGAAACATGTTTTGTTTTTTGGCAAAAGAAAAAAAAAAACTTTAAAGGGATTGGAAGACGGCTTGGCGCAAGGTGGTAAGGTAATACGTGCAAGAAAGCAATTGCATTGCATCCTCGGCCGTCCGGCCCCCTCTTGGCAGCGCAAGGTGCCAAATTATATGCACTAGAGGGCTAAGAGGGCTACGTGCTTCGAACAAGCTTATTCTGACCAAGTTCCTGAAGCCCGCCAAATCGGCTGCATTGCGCTCGTTGATAAAGTCATCGCGTGATCTAAAAACATCGCGCACATTGTCGGTCACTGCTGTTACGAATTTGTTTCAGCTGCTTATGTGCTGCATGAAGAGGTAAATAATGGTTAATAAAATGCGTATGTACTCTATAAAAGTTGTGTGCTCAGGGGAAAAAAAAAGAAGAAAGAAAAACTCGTGATATCACCCTCCCCTCTTTCCTTTGTGTCCATAGGATCTTTAGGGAATTTTAATGTTCGCAGGTTGACAGACATGCGTTTATGTACAGGCCTAAAAACTAGGGAAAGCATATCGATGCCTCCCGCGGTGTTTGAGCTAAATCGGTGTCGTTAAGCGGTCGCCTCAAGTCAAGTGCTATCGACCCTTAATCTCATGTTGAATGCACGAGATCGACGTGGAGAAAGTCGAGCGGTGACCCACGAACACCTGACACTTCGATCGAGCACTCCATGAATTTATTCGTATATTTTGTTAATAGTGAAGTAACGGAGTCTGCGCACGACAAAGTTCCGTGTGGAGTCGATCACTTTCGTTTTTTTTTTTTGTTCTTCACATCTTAGACAAGTGAGAACTAAGTTTAACTAACGCTGTTTTAACCACTGAATGTAAACATAAGTTTATATTTAAGATGCGCTTGAGCGCGTGCAACGCGAAATGTTGTGACGGCGCACCTTTTTTGACAATGTGGTCGTTCCCAGGTGTAGCCGCGGTTCAGTGGTCTATAGTACAAAGGTCGCGGGTTATATTATAGCACAGTCGCTGCCGCGGCTGCTGCGCTCTAATGGAGCCGCGAAATGAAAGTGACCGCGAAATTATATATCTAAATGGTGGCTACAGGTAATGTCATGCAATGGGCCAGATCTAATCCATATGGGCGTTCACTACGGCGTTTAACTTAGCCCAGGTGTTGCGGTCGGCCGTTTGATCGTTGAAACCCGCCAACCACTCCGGATCTCTGCGTTTGTTGCAAAAGACTGCGCAAAAAAAAGAAATAAATATCGATTGCGCGAACTCGAACGATGAAAGGAAAGAGCAGACAGCATGCTGTAGCAGTACCGCCAGGTTATTTCGTCATGTCTTTAAACCAGTTGTGTTAAGGAAAAAAAGAAGTATACTGCTATGGTTAACGACACTACGAATCCGGGTTTCGTCTTTCGTGCATGCTGGTTCGCATTGCAAGTGCTGCTGCTGCTATACTGCTGAATACAAGCTTGCGGGATCTTTTTCCTGCTGCCGCGACCGCATAGAGATGAGTACAGATTGCAGATGCGCTCGCACGCTTAGATCATTACGTGTGCGTAAAAAAAGAAAATGAAAAAGAAAAACGCATATGTTCGAAAGTAATTGGAATTCCTCCACAACGGCGCCTCTCGTTTCTTTGGAAGCTTAATATCCGTCGTCACTTAGCCTGTGCCATATGTCCAATTCACCCTGTCTGCCAGTTATGGGCAAGTAGGGGAGCTGCTCTTTGTATCTGTCCCTTGATATTGATACTGTGGGCGACGCTATTTAAACTTCAGCAAGGGTATTGCTGAGCCTTTCCGGTCGTGAAGCTGAATTCAGCTTCGCCGATATCAGTCGTCGTGTCCGGTATTACAAACCTCGCAAAGTCTGGCGAAACTAACTTGGTTACATCATCATGACCATGATCATTATTATTTTATTTATTTGTCGGCAACAGTATTGCGACCAAATGAGGTGAAGAATGTCCTCTCCAATACGTCGCTGCGAACATCCACTCCAAATGCCGGCGAAAATTTATTGAGAGAACCAGTGGAGCTAGCGCAATAAAAATTTAACGAGTTGTAAGGCAGGTTAAAAGTGATGTGTGGAATAGCGCAACCTTAGATGTTAGCTATATGTTCCTATAGTTATGTATCAACTATAGGTTATACGTTATTCAGAACATAAAAACGGTGAACTCAGAAATAATGAGAACAGCGCCGAATCTTGTATCTTCTCGTTCTTTCGGTACTGAGTTTGGCGCCGTTTGTTAGAAAAGGTGATGTGTGGGCAAGATTAAAAAAAATATGGGGTAATAATTATGTGCGCTGTGTAATTCTATGGGGTGTTCAGGAGGGCGTGGTTTCAGAGCTGTCGGGCGACCACGATTAAACTTGGCAGGAATATAATGTGTTTTAGGAGGAACACGGTGGAGAAATCTTAAGGTGTTTGAAAGCGCCACAGTTAATTAGTGCTTAGGACTAACTGCTGATCTTCTTGACGCTTGCTGAAGGACTACTAGATTGCGGGGCTACTAGTTTGCTAAGAATATATACACTATAGGCACCGATATGCGTAGGAATAAGTTGTGCGTTTAGAGACATATGCTAGAGAACTTAAACAAAATATTTAGGTACGGTAATGGTGCTGTAGAAACTTTTTGATGTGCTGCCGGAGCTTTCAAAAGGCTCGTTCGAGCTGCAAACGAAACTTTAGAATAGTTGCTCTAAGTAAACGGCTCGACCTTACTGCTTGAAACTTCGACATCTATACGACAAGCACTCTCCGCTTAAGGATTGTTTCATGAAAATACTTTTTTCTAAGTTCAGTATTCTTTTATAAGTTCAGTAGCGTTAATCCTAGAGCGTTAACTCTAAGTGGCCTTGCGTTCAACGATAGCGACGCAGCAGCAGTGACTCAGCTTGAAGCTCGAAGGCGGTGAAGAAGAGTACACGATGACTGCGAAAGAAAAAAGAAAGGTTTCACAGGAACCGCGTTTCTCGAACTTTGCATAGCTGGAATTCGGGTCGTAATTTTGCAGCGTTGCACAAGGCTGCAAGGCCTTCCTTTGATGCATGAAAAAACAAACAAAAGAACTGAAGATAAAAGTTTTGCTTTTAAACGAAAAGACGAGCACGATATAGTATACAGAAAAAAAAAGAACATAGGTGACAGGACGAGTGCTCGAGAACTCTCCCTGTCGTATATGCGGTTTTCCAACTACTTCGGGCTCGACTTTCCATATTCATGAATATGCACTAAATCGCCGAACAAGTTAGTTTTCTGCGCGTGCATGAACACAATACTCCGCAAGACAAACACGTGCATCTAACTAGTGCGTCCAGCATGGTGGCTGCTTCTGCGGCGCATACACACACTCATTCGCACGAAAAAATGAAAATAATAAACAAATATTGCGAGATTTGTGAGCCGTGGACTTCCAACATGGTTGTCACACGGCAGTGTCAAATTGTGTTAGGTGCAGTAAAACCCAGCGCCCCGTTATGCGCAGGTTCTTCCCGGCTTTATAAAAGTGAGGAGTGGTACCGACAGACGCGTCATTTCGCTCTCTTTTTTTTACGCACGCTTTGCTGGACGCCCAAAAGAAAGCGCGAATTCTCCTGCCTCTAAAGCACTGTTCTAAGGTATCGACACGCAGCCACTGACCACAGTTGATCGACGATGGCACGAAATATCTTTTCTCGTTTACCGACTAGAATAATCTAGGTGCTGAGATGCACCTCGATAGACATCTGCAGCCATCGAAACGTGTGACGCGTGTTGGACATGTCCCGACGAGACGTTCCGGAAGTGCTAGCGCGAGATGGCGATTAACCTGCCGCTAGACACGGTAGTAGCCAGTAATACGGCTATCACGATAGACTGGAGGAGGAAGAAGTATATCCGCTTTGGATGCGCAGTGACCCGCCGTGGTTGCTCAGTGGCTATGGTGTTGGGCTGCTGAGCACGAGGTCGCGGGATCGAATCCCGGCCACGGCAGCCGCATTTCGATGGGGGCGAAATGCGAAAACACCCGTGTGCTTAGATTTAGGTGCACGTTAAAGAACCCCAGGTGGTCAAAATTTCTGGAGTCCTCCACTACGGCGTGCCTCATAATCAGAAAGTGGTTTTGGCACGTAAAACCCCAAATATTATTGGATGCGCAGTGAAAGGAAGGCGATGGCGGCAGTTACGTATTCTGTTGCGCAGAGGAAAATAGCGATCACGGCTATGCATGGTGACCACCAATGGGAGTTGGTGCAGTAGCGTTTCTCAACTGTACCTAATTTTGGATGCTGTATAATTTGTCTTACTTTTTAAAAAAAAAATTAAGGTCCCCTTTAGACCCATGCGCGGTGCAACGTTAGGCGGCGCTGTAAGCGTGCGGTATGTGCCCAGAGTTACTTTGTCCCACTGTATTTGTGACCGAGCGGCTACCGCTGTGTTTGTTGCGTGACAAGTGGAGGCTGACGATTTTGTTCGCTGTTTCATGGGAATTCACAAAGGAAACGAGCACGTTTTTCTTTAATTGTTCCCGCGATGGAACTTTGTGATACGTACCTAAATATTAACTTATGAGGTTTTACATGCCACAAGCACGATCTGGTTACGAGGCACGCCGTAGTAGGGGTTTCCGGAATAAATTGGACCACCTGGGGTTCTTTTAATTTTTAAAATTTAATTCTGGGGTTTTACGTGCCAAAACCACGATTTGATTATGAGGCACGCTGTAGTGGGAGACTGTAAATTTGGACCGCCTGGGGTTCTTTAACGTGCACCTAAATCTAAGTATGCGGGCGTTTTCGCATTTCGCCTTTATCGAAATGCGGCCGCCGTGGCCGGGATTCGATGCCGCGACATCGTGCTTAGCAGCCCAACACCGTAATCACTAAGCAACAACGGCGGGTGATGCGAACTTGAAACATGCCAATGTCAATCAATCAATCAATCAATCAATCAATCAATCAATCAATCAATCAATCAATCAATCAATCAATCAATCAATCAATCAATCAATCAATCAATCAACGTTCCCAAGGTCAGCCCTAAGGCCTGAGTGCTGGCGCATGCATACAGTAAAAAGGAATGAACTACAAGATAATGCAAGTACAAAAAGAGGGAAACGATAAACAAAAAATGACAGAAACTGGGCGTTATTGGAGAAAACTTGCAAAAACAAAAAAAGTAAGTTCAATAAAGAAAAGGGGGGAAAGGACTTGAACAGTGTGTGAAAATTACTGTGAAGCAACAATGCCAAGTTGAAGAAGAAATGAAAGAGCAATGTCAGAGATCAACAAAACAATTGTTATAAGGAAACTGTATTCCTTGGACAGTTGAGTGTTGAATGTGGCAATCGAGAACGTACAAAATTCTATGGTCCCGTAATTCTAAATAAAATACAACTGAGGAGCTCAGGGCAAATGAAGATACCATGAAGGAGTTTGAACAGGAACAGCAGGTCAGCACGATTACGTCGGCAGCGAAGCGATGACAGGGACGTTAATCCAACAGTGTCTCGAACAAGACCCAGTGCCATTATTAGGGAAGCGGCTATATATGCTTAGAAACCTTTGTTTTTTTTCTTTTTTGGACCCGTTGTACGATGTTGCCGTTGAATTCAGAAGTGCCATTCCAGACCGCCGGTACGTATTTAAAATGAGAAAGACATATTGCTACGCACAACTCGAAGAAATGTGTAGGAGAACTGAATTCTCTCGAAAGTCTGCAAACAAATCCGAAAGAACGCAGACCCCGCATTGCAACACGTTTAGTATGAGCAGAAAAGTGTAAAGTTGCATTGAAGAGTACGCCAGGATCACGGATCTCAAAGGCCTTACTTAACAAAATGGAATTCACAGAATAAGAAAACGGAATACTTGTTTTGGTGAGTGAAAGCCATCACTTTTCAAGGCGTTCAAGGTGAGGTCATTATTTTGAACCATTCAGAAAAAAGAAAAAAAGAAGAGAGACAGGTCGGACTTCAGGATTGCCACAGTCGTCAACAGTGTGGATTTCCTTAAAAATCTTGATGTCGGCATATTGAAGGGAAGAGGAATGCAGAATGGCGGAAGAAACGTCGCAAACAAAAAAATACTGAGAAGGAGTGGTCTCAATACTGACCCTTGAGGGACGCCGCTAATTGCCTTGTACAAAAATGACGTTTAGCCATTTGGCATTACCATGACATGACATCAAGAACATAGCCGTGCAAGAGGTGGACGACAGAAGAATAGGCACCAAAGTGTGTAAGCTTAACCAGAAGCAGTGAGTGGCTGACGACGTGAAAAGCTTTGCCGAGGTCTCAAAATAATAATAATAATAATAATAATAATAATAATAATAATAATAATAATAATAATAATAATAATAATAATAATAATAATAATTTTTACCAGCCGATTCCTGAACGTCTGGGTTAAGCTATAGGGCGTGCCGTGTGAGGGATAAACGCACTTCTATTGCAGGCTCGACGGACCGCCGTGTTCCTGAAATGTTTACGGCCCAGCCGCGCATGCTTGTGGCGTCTCTCTATCTCTCTCTCTTTCCTTGTGCCGTAAATAGCGCGCGTTCATAATTTGCTGTTTTCGTCTGGTCTGCAGTTCACGTGCTCTGGCGCCGCCGTTGGCTTGTACACTGACAGCGGATCTATAGCAGTGCGTTGAACGAGCTCTCGTTTTTTATTTTTTTATTTTTTTAGCCGTTGTGGCTGCGAACGGAATTCGAGGCGAACGCGAACCGACCGAAGAGTGCTGCTTACGACTGACGCGCCACACGTAGGCGGCGAAACGAATCTCGTCGGCCGCTATAAAGACGGCTCGAAAATGGCTAATTGGCTGATAACGAAAAGGTGGGAGAGGGAAGGTGCTTAATGGAAACACCGTTTATTTGGATTTGCTAACCGTCAGTGCCTAGATTTCGTTTTGTTGTTGGGCTCGAGAAAGCGTCGTAATTTATAGATAATCATGTTCTCCACAGATGGTCGAGCGTGCAGACAACCCGCCGCGGTAGCTTTGCCCTGATAAGCACATGGTCACGTGTTCTATTCAGGCCGCGGCGGCAGCATTTCTATGGAGGCGAAATGCAGAAAAAAGAAAGCGCTCGTGTATGTATATTGCGGTGCACGTTAAACAGCTTCCGTTGGTCAAAATTAGTTTTCAGTCCCACCTCATAAGTCATATCGTGGCCTTGGAACCTGAACCTCCCCCCCCCCCCTTCAAAAATTTAATTATCGGATGAGTGAAGGATGACTGAAGTTTGCTCCTATGTTCTAAGCGATTCTACATACCCCTTGAAGCGCTGCTCGCTCACTTGTAAACGCCATGCAAGATAGCCCTTGAAAAAAAGAAAAGTAGGGTTTTACATGTCAGAACAGCAATATGATTATGAGACACGTCGTAGTGGGGTACTCGGGATTACTTTGGTCATCCGGGGTTCCTTAACGCGCACCCAATGCATGGTACACGGAGGTTCCCACATTTCACCCCGATCGAAACGCTGTCGCCGTGGAGAGCAAGACTGCTGGTGAAAACAGCAATATTTAAAACGTGTCGCATACATATTTGAAACACTTCTGACTGGACCTGTGCTGAAAGTTTGACTAATAAATATTATGCTTAAGGCGTTTTCGCAAAGCGAACTGGCAGATAGGCGACTCTATGTTTTGTTAGATATGGAGCTGTTTCCTGCGATTACTTCGAGTTCCCCAAACCACTTCAATTCGCAGCACAGCTAATTGAGGAATGCCGAAGCAGGAAAGCACATTCCAGAGGAGCGGCCGAGCAAACAAGTTTAAGGCAACAAGTTCACGTGCCAACAAGTTCGTGCGCCGCCGGGATTAGCAGGTGGGCCTCGGACAATGGAGCATGAGCAGCCCTCCCCTTCTCCTCGTTAGAAGTGCATTGCCAGTCTGCGAGGCAAGACCGCAGAGAGCCGCCAGGTGTGACACCGCGACACGGGCGCCTACCATTGGCTGAAAGTGGCGTCATCGGAGTGGACTCTCCCATTGGTCAAACATGACGTGACTTACAGTGCTCGAAGGGCTTATAAGAAGCCTTCCAGAGATTCTGGGACATTCCCTGATTCCCTGATTCACCTCTCTCGAACTTCTTGCCGCGGGCCGCAGCGTCCGAGTTGCTGCCGGCCCGTAATGACAGTACGACTGGTACTTGTCGCTCACCTTCCTGTATATAATGTAGAATAAATCCTCCCAAGTTTGTGGTTTTCATCCCCGGAGTCCGTCCTTCAACCCCTACATCTGGTTGGCAGCGGTGGGATCGCCTCCGAATGCATCAGCTGGTGGCAGCGCTACGGATCAACCTTCGTCGAGAGAGATCCTAAGGAACCGGGAAGAGCGAAGAAGAGAGAGCCTTCGTCGAAAGAGGTCCGAAGAAACTGGGAGTAGCGAAGAAGGAGCGAGCCTTCGACCCAGGGAGTCCGGAGGAACTGGGAACAGCGGACGAATGAACCGGATGGCAGGGTGCTGCAACCGTAAGTGAGCGCGTGGTTTTTTTCCTTATTATTCGCCAGACTCAAATGTTGTGTGTTCATTTTGATAGTTCTGGGAATCGGGAGTTTGGTGCATTGTGTGTTTGCACAAATTAATTAAGGAAAACAGTTTTAACCACCTGTCGGGGCAGCTGCCATGGATCTTAGAAGGTTGACGAGGTTAGACTTGTTGTTGGTGTGCGACGATTTGGGAGTTGAGGCGGACGAACGGATGGAGACGCCAGCTATCATAAAGGCGATTAACGATAGTGGCAATGATGGCAAAAGCATTGAGCTTGCTTGGGAGGTGATACAGGAGCCACGGGAGCGTGTGCGTCGTGTACGTTTGCGAGAGCGTCGTGAGCTTAGGAGTGAACGTCAGCGTGAAGAACGCGAGAATGAACGGAAGCATAAGCTTCAAGAACTTACTCTTAGGTGTGAGCGTCACGGACGTGAGAATGAACGCGAACGTGAGAATCAACGTAAGCATGAGCGTGAGCAAAAGTATGAGAGAAAGAAGGCAGCACTGATCAAAGAGATACAGTATTGTGATCAGTTATTGGCACAGAGACAACGGCTGTCTGAGAATTCTGCAGGTAGTACAGAGCGAAAGAATGAGGAAGCATCCAGCAGATTTTCGCCAGAAGCCGACGAAAAGAATAGTGCCTGTGAGATTGGCTGCCGATTTATAAGTGAAGGGAAAAGGCTAGCCGCTAACGATGCCTTAGTGGCAACAGAGGCCGTTAAAGGCCAGAGTGAGAGCGACGAGGTGCTGTGCCAACAGATGACTGTGGAGACAGCTAGGCCAGCTGCGAACAAATTGGCACAGTTACCGCGTGTGTGCGTCGCTGGTAAGGTTAGCGAGGTTGCTAGCGAGGAAAAGGGTACTGTTGACGCGACAGACGCGAGCACCCATGTAGAGCCAGATCTGCGTGCAGAAGTGAAGTGCGAGCTGGACGATGCGGTTGAGAATAGCTCTCGGGGGGGCGAGCTCCGTAGCTCACGAGAGAACAACTGCATTGTTCAGGGATCGGTGCGGCTCTCCGCCAGTCTAGATAGCCTAGATAGGGATGATTCCGTTATTAATCATTCGGACTGTGCGCGTGAGACAGCGATCGATACCGACGGGCTGTGTGCCGATGCACAGCGTGAGCTGGGCAATGTAGCAGAGGGCAGTTCGCAAGAGTGCGAGTTGTCTAACTCGAGTAAAGCCTGCTGCATTGTGCCAGAGTCGGTTGAGCTGTCCGCCAGTCAAGGCAGAGAGAGTGTTGATTTAAGTGAGAATCACTCAGACTGTGCGGGTAAGAGACCGATCCGGGCCGACGAAATGTGTACCGGCCAGCACGAGGTACGAGAAGGCGACATGAAGGCGAGTGCAAAGAGAAAGCGCCGTAAAAAAGAAGCGCGGTAAAGACCGAAAGTCGGTAATTAATGTAGCGCCGCCAAAGATGGCCAGAAACCCAAAAGGGCAGGGCGCGAGGAAAAAGGTGCGGTCGTCAAGGACGATGTTGACGCATCCAGAATGGTCAAGCCACCGGTCAAAGGGGGACCCCGAAGAATGTTCTACACGGACGCGGACAAAGGGCACGAGGCTGTTAAACTCCTCGTCGTTCCGTAGTTCTTTTCATAGCTCAGCGTGCAGTTCGAAGAAACGCAAGGTGGCAGGACGAGACCAGGTGGGGAGTAGCGACGCGGTCAATCGAGTTTGTGTTGAAAGCGGGGCGCCAGGACGCAAATTGCCAGGAGACCGTAACGTCTTGGGGGAGCTGATAGTAAATCAGCCCTTTTGTTGTTTCTCGGCAGCCAGAGTAGCTTTCAAGCCGCGCCCACCCCGAGGACGGCTCAGAGTATGAGTCAGACATAAGCGTTTGGAACGGAAAGCCAAGAGAGCTTCCGTAGCAAAGAAAACGTGTTGTTTTGTTTTTATTTTTGAGCATCGGAAAATTTCGCGATTTGAGACTAGGTTTTCTTTCAATATGTAAAGGTATGAGCTTTGTTTGTGTTTTCGTTTGAGAAGCTCGAGATTTGAAAGATGCGTTTTAAGTAAACGTGTAGTCTCGCGAGATGCTCATTAATAAGTAGATAGGTTTTTTTTTGTGTGTGTGAGTAACCTGATGGTCAAGGTTATTGTTGAGAGGCCTATCGTAACGCGCGTGTGTTTTATTTAACCTTCTTTCTTTTTAAGTGTTGAATTTTCTAAGGTTAAGCGCGTAGATTTTCAGTGAGTGCATGATTTGCACGGAGAAGCGTTCTTAGTTCCATTAGCGCGTGTCCTGTGTGGACGGAAGGAAGCAGACTTTATGACTGGGTTGCTAGTGTGTGTGGAGGGCAGCCGTATTCTGACTTCTCTGATAAGTATGCGTGGGACGAGTTATTAAAAGACGCATTATTTTAAGGGTTCTGCGGAGTGTGTAAGTCCCGCGAGTTTAATTGTTCGTTTAAGTCACGTGTCCTAGAGGGACTAAAGGAAGAAACGTGAGTAAGCATAATGAAGAGTTTGCCTACGACACAAGTATGCGTTCTGGATAGTGACCACAAGGCTAGCGCGCTTGTGATTACGCACTTGTGAGGTTGACCAGATTCTTCAGTGGCACCATTACGTGCGATAAGTAAGCCACTGCGATAGATTGGAAACATGCTGTTCGTGTAGTTAGGCCACTTAAGTTATGTTCGGCTGTTTTCATTTGTTGTTTGCATCGTCGGCGACCTTTTTGTTTTGCAACAACAATAGTACTCTGGTCTTGTCGGCATTCGAGGAGAAATGGATGGCTGTTTGGAAGGGTGGTTACAACTGTTTTGTCAAAATTGGGGAACTAAATGATCAGGGTTGATTTTGACTCAGTAATAGCCTGGCGAGTCAGGGGTGAAGAGCCTGCGCTTACGCGTGGTGCAGCGCTGTGTTGTTTGGTTTGTTTGACGTATGTTCTCCAGGGCCCAGGATCCCGAGGGTTGTCAAACGAGGCTCGACCCCAGTACCCTGCAGCTTCTTTCAGCGTTCCTCATGGCCAGTGAATTGAGTTCACCGGCCATTCAGAACAACCGGGGCGAGGACGAGCTGTTAGATATGGAGCTGTTTCCTGCGATTACTTCGAGTTCCCCAAACCACTTCGAGTCGCAGCACAGCTAATTGAGGAATGCCGAAGCAGGAAAGCACATTCCAGAGGAGCGGCCGAGCAAACAAGTTTAAGGCAACAAGTTCACGTGCCAACAAGTTCGTGCGCCGCCGGGATTAGCAGGTGGGCCTCGGACAATGGAGCATGAGCAGCCCTCCCCTTCTCCTCGTTAGAAGTGCATTGCCAGTCTGCGAGGCAAGACCGCAGAGAGCCGCCAGGTGTGACACCGCGACACGGGCGCCTACCATTGGCTGAAAGTGGCGTCATCGGAGTGGACTCTCCCATTGGTCAAACATGACGTGACTTACAGTGCTCGAAGGGCTTATAAGAAGCCTTCCAGAGATTCTGGGACATTCCCTGATTCCCTGATTCACCTCTCTCGAACTTCTTGCCGCGGGCCGCAGCGTCCGAGTTGCTGCCGGCCCGTAATGACTGTACGAATGTTACTTGTCGCTCACCTGCCTGTACATAATGTAAAATAAATACTCCCAAGTTTTGGGTTTTCAACCCGACGTCCGTCCCTCAACCCCTACAGTTTGCTTTCAGTGTCACTGTGTCGTGTAGCGGATTAACTTCTTTCATTGTTTGTCACAGCGTCTTACGTCGGGAATATTTTTCAATGGGCCGTGTAGGTGCTTTCCCAATACACTGGACACGAAAGGGTCGACTATCTCATATTTGACGTTCTTGCGGAGGCTTCTCGCATGGTGTCTGCATTCTGTGACTTGACAAAACTCACTAAAGAATTGAAAAAAAAAAGATTCTCAATCCATTCTGCAACTGCATGCACTTTTCGTGAGGTGCTGCAAGATGCGCGGCGACGCTCCATCTTCAATCTACAGAGATAATTGGCGCCCGAAGCAGATATTTCCGGCCACGTGGTTCAAGCGATCAGCCGGCTGCTAAGGTTGGGTATTTCTTATCGCCACCGTATAGTAACTAACCTACTCCGTCTCACAGCAAGGGGCGGGGCGACGGCCGCAGCGTATACCCTCCGGCAGCGCATGCTCAGACAGTACGACTGCTCCAGATCGAACTCGGATAAGTAAGGAACAAGCGTGGTTGTGCAAGGAAGGAAGGCGTGTTGAACTGGCTGGCGGCTCCTGTGCGCAGCCGACGGCGTAGCTCGAAACGCATCGCCTCCGAGTTTCGGACAAGTGTTGCCAGGCGCTGCACCTAATAAAACAACCTTTCCTTTTTCTTTCTATTTTTTCTCTATTAACTATGTCGTGCTGAGAACGCTAGTTCTGGTCAGACTGCCAAATTGATTCTGCGCCGGTCTCCGTTAGACATAGAGAGGGAAAGCCGCCCGGGAACACAGACCGCTGATTGCTATTTTACTTCTTTCGAACGGTTAAGAGTATTATTCTAGTACACTATAGTTAAGAGTACGCATCGAGCGAGATAGTGCGTGTTTTGCGCGCCCGCGGGATATTCCGCTCCGTTCTTGGCCACCGCACGTGCTCCTCATTAATTCGGGGGATCGCGTGCTCGGAGCTGCGACTCGGGCAAGTGTTCGCGCTCTAACGTCGCCTTCGGGAGAGACTTGCGCCACTCAGTATTTCGGTCCGCTGATGTGTTTCATTTATTGCATTTTATTTTATTTTATTCTATTTTATTTTGCCGCGAAGATGGGAACGCTGGATTACGAATGGGCGTCAGCGGAAGAAGCTCGCATCGCCGAGACATGCCTTGCGTGCTAGTTAACGATCGGTGCCGACTTTTCCTTTCGGCGAATCGTTTATCCGTCTCGCGAAACTCGTCTCGCTCATTACTCGAGCCTAGCCAGAGTTGTTTCAAACGGAACCGTTCCGCATTTTTAATGCTAATGATAAAACGCGCTTGAATATTATGGCAACAGCTGGACGTTATTGCGCACTGTTGCGAAAGTTGGATTGCTTTATGGAAACCCGCGGGGCGCTTATAACAAAGAAAAAGAACTTGCGGGCGCCTATACGCTTTCGTCTCACACACACACACACACACACACACACACACACACACACACACACACACACACACACACACACACACACACACACACACACACACACACACACACACACACACACACACACACACACACACACACACACACACACACACACACACACACACACACACACACACACACACACACACACACACACACACACACACACACACACACACACACACACACACACACACACACACACACACACACACACACACACACACACACACACACACACACACACACACACACACACACACATACACACATACACACATACATACATACATACATACATACATACACACATACACACATACACACACACATACATACATACATACATACATACATACATATATAACCGGGTAGCACATTATCGTATATACTAAAAGGCGTAGCTTAGTATCCTCCACGATAACATGCTGCGCGGTTATTTCGAGTGAATCGATAGCTGTAGCGGGTGCCCTAGATTTTGTTTACGGAAAGACGGGGGCCCGACCAAAACGTCGCCAGACCGTTTCGGCACGCTAGGCGAACAGGAAATAAACGAAGCAAGGCGTGACCTAACTGTATTTACGCGAGAATTGGTGGTGACTTCGTCGATTTCGTTTGCTCGCGCGCTAACGTGTTTGCCGATGCGGTAATAAATTAAGATATAGACAGGAATACATCTAGGTGTACACCGTGCGTTTTTATTCAAATAATGTTTGAGAACGATCGTACGGTATATTGAAATAGGTCTCGTGTGGCAGGTAGCGCAAATTCCAGTCATTTAATTAGCTGGGCTATACTACAGAAGGCGAACGTGCACGAGAAAGGGAAATGCATAATAGACTAATTAATGAAATCACTAACATACTTCTTTATTGATGAGCTTATGGCACAAACCGTATTGCAGTTTATGAATTGCAGCCGATTACTTTTCAAGGCGTGTCCACGTGAAACGAATTTTCAGGATGACAACACCTTCGAAATACTTATTCCCGAAAAGTGCGGTGAAATACATGGGCGTTGCAGTTACGTTCTTGTTGCAATGCATAAAATGGCGGTTTGTTAAAAAGTGGAACAGTAGTGCATTTTACCGCAACTTTATATATATATATATATATATATATATATATATATATATATATATATATATATATATATATATATATATATATATATATATATATATATATATATATATATATATGCTTGCACGACAAATCAACGTGCATATTAATAAAATTTAACTAACCTTCCTAACCTTTCAATTATTTACTGCACATATCGTTGCAAGGCATACATCCACATAAAACGACTTCTAAAGATCACACGGGTTTTCATATATGTATACCTTTCAACAATATGCGCAGTAAATTATTAAAAAAGTTAGTTAAATTTTGTTAATATGACATGCTGATTTCTCGTGCAAGTAATGCTCGCCGCTTCGAGTAATTCAGCTCAGTGGACTGCAATTGTGCTATCTACCACAGGTGAGTTTTTTCTTAAGATTCCCCCCGTATACGTATAAATTTGCAGCGATAGAAGTAGTTGGTGCCTTGAAATGACGCTGAATACTCCTTGGCTCGTATTCCCAAAGATGTTCTTACACTGTAACTGTTCGTAAGAGCTAATGGTAATATGCGACATGTGTCACTGGCGAAGGCGACCGACCAATAGTAAACGGCACGTATACGGACAAAACGCTTTGTGAACTTGACCCCTTGTCTTTTGAACGAATACATAGCTATTTTCTAACCCTTCGAGGGTCACAATTTTAATGCGTCAGCATTATATATAGAGTGTCAGCGGAAAACAAAAGTGTATGTGTGTGAAGTGTGGGAAGCCGATCACGTGGTGGAGGTCTAGAGTGTGTGTATGTGTGTACACCCGTGAGCAAAAGTATACGGACCAGAGGGTTGCCGAAAAAAAAAAAGAATTTCTTCGTAATTAACATGCATAAACGCAAACTGATGAGTGCGCTAGAAAATGTGTAATGCCAAGTTTGGACTGCAGTCACCAATTTCAAGTTTTGTTAACTGACAGAGCAGAAAATGAGTTTTATCGCGCAATCCCTGGTCCGTATACTTTTGCTCACGGGTGTACGTACGTAGTTATGCGTGTGCGTGTGTGCGTGTACGTGTAGTGCAAACCACCGCCAGTTGCACTTCGCTCCTTTAAAAGGCAGGGCGTGCGTCGAGGGCGCTCCTGAACAACACTTTGCAATGTGGTGAACGCGGTTTATATATCACGGATCCAGGGCCTTAGAGAGGTGCAACGTAATGATAACGCATCTCTGGCCTTTACCTCTTAAGTTTCTTATGGCAGATTAAGTTTGTGCAGGGAGACTTATTTCGAGAAAAACAAAGATAATGAGCAAAATAATTTTAGGGTGCCAATAAAGCGATAAAAATAATGGGTGCAGATACTAGCACAATTTTTTAATTTTTTTACGAATGCTTTTGCAGCATTTGCTGGAACGGCCTCAGAGATTTGAAGCGCTTGGAAGTAAAGCACGGAATGTCCCCGTACCTATGACACCAATGTCTTCAAATGAAAATAGTGGAGGAATGTGACAAGGTTAAAGAAGGAAAGAAACTGAAAAACTTTCGGTATTCCTGCCCACAAGATCACCTTTTCGGCCGAGTTTACCAAGCCGGTCGGTGGTTCAGAACGACCACTCCAATGGATACAGTGGTAATCCGCGACATGTATGAAAATTCAGCCTAGCAAAATGCAATGCTTGTGCCAGGTTTTTCTGTGCGAAAACAAGCCTGGTACTTTCGGTGTTCTTGTGAGGGGGTGCTGTAATTGGTGTCCTTGACAATGTGTTGTTCTTGGCGAAATTCGAATCTTTTGAAAGTACATTGAGTGAAGAAACTTTAGCCTAGCTGTTCTTCCTTCTACTTGCTAAGGCTTCTTTTTCTTTCTTTTTTTTCTTTTCACGCAAACGCCAAAGCAAGAACGTAACAAGGTAACATGAGCTTAGTGTGCACAAAACGTTCGCGTACATCGAACTGTGCGCGAAACGCAGTTAGGTTTATCATGTACAGCTATTTGGTGTGACAGCGGCGGATAACATGTGACTCAATTTCTGCGCCGTTGCGCTTCGGCGTAGTAGTATCGCAACAATACTTGTACTTTGCACGTAAGTATGCTCTGCTAGAAAGGCTCGACGCTTGGCTAGATAGTGCAGTTCGATGAAACTAGTTTCCCTGCAGGATCGTGAACGGAAACGCACGGGGGAAACCGTAAAGACAATGGAAGCATGCAAGTCGCAGGTGCTCCTTCGTGCTTTTAGCGATGCACATAATCGTTAAAGCCCGACACGCACTGTAGTCATCGTTGGATAAAGTTGCGGCTTGGTCATCACTGCGATTTTGGTCTTGCTTTTGCCACTGTTCGCCGTTTGTCGCGATTGCTTTGATTGTTATTGGCCTGCTTGTATTTATCAGTCGTCTCCCTCCCCCAAGAGCTGGCATGGCACTTAATACAGCTTAGACCGTTTGAATTTGTTAATGTTCTCATTGTATACGTGGTACTCTTTGGCATAGATATACTGCTACGCTATTCGCGCCCGCGGCTTCATTACACCGCCTTCTTCGCCTCATTTAATGGCACTGGGCATGCAGATTTAATCGATATTTCACATTGAAAGCGCGCTGCCAAACGTGCGGTGCTTCCGATCAGATTGCCAGCGGAAAGGCGACATAAAAGAGTCGCAGTTTCGCCCGAAAGGCGAAGCATTGATTGCGTTAGCAAATTTGTGGACAACTAGCGATAGGGAGCAAGGATAGTAGTTTTATCGTCCGTAAAAACTTATAAGCCTAGACATACTAACGAAATTACCGAGCACGGTATCACGCGCGCACAAGCAAACGTGAACACATCTAACTCGATGACCGCGGAAACTCGCTGTCAAAACGCTGGAGTGAGGAAGCGCGGAAGCAGCAGCGAGCGAATTGACCTTCGTGCTGTGTCTCGCATCAACGCGAACTAAGCTGCAAAAGCACAGCGTGGCGGACTCTGTCCCCGTCGCAGATGGCTTTCAAGATACAGCGGCCCGGAGTTGAACGCGCTCCCTCCTCTCCCTCTACCGTGCCCCCGGGGCCTCGCGCGCGACGGAAGACGGCGCGATCACTCCCCGCTTTCCTCACTTGCGTAAGCGAGATTGGGTCGCCATCGCCGGCTCACTCTTGCACTCGCACATACAGCACACGGCGCGCGGCGACAATTTTCTCGCCCTTGGACTTTAGAGGGAACCTCACAGCGACGCCGAATGCAGAAATGCGCCCGGAGTGTCTGTATAACTGCTATCGCAATAATAAACCTAATGCGCGATAATTAGGTGCACGTTGGTGCACTGCTGCGTACCGACAGCGGTGCGTTTAAAATGAACATCCCTGTTGAGCAAAACTGTGCCACGTTTCGCAGTAACGTGGCAGCGGAGTGAATGCCATCCGTCCTTTCGCGCTCGATACAGCAGGCAGAGCGGTGCGACGCGGTGGGATGTTCTCCGTATACAGACGCCTGTATTCGCGTGATCACGCTCGGGTTTCGCAGACGCCAAACGTGTAGCCCGTTCTTTGCTGTGCCGAGTTATTGTGAAACAGCGTGTGTTGCACTGTCAGAGGCAACGTAAGCGTGTGAGTGGGTGGCATGCGGCGGGTTCCCATGAGCGCGGCTTATACATAGGATGCGAGTGACTCCACTGAGGCATAGCGAAATGCTTTGCATTGTTTGGTCGGTTCCGTTCGCGCGCGTCTGACTTCGTTCTCCGCATCGCAGCCGGATGCCGAGCCCGCTGGAGTTCTACAGCTACGTCCTGCACTACCACACGCTGATGTGCGGGCCGCTGGTGTTCTTCAACGACTACATGGACTTCATCAAGGGAAAGCAGTTCTTGAGGCACAGCGTCCGCACCTGCGTACGTATTATGCGCACGACGCACGCACGAAACTCTGCCCTCAGGTTGGCAAGGAGCTTGAGCACAAAGAACCAACCACTGCGGCAGAAATGGGTCTGTTGGTGGTTGATGCTGATGGGGCCTCGAATAATAGCATACACAAGGCGTTGTTACTCAACGACGCTAAATACGAATTCTCAAACGAATCTTTAATGTGGCGGTAACTACCGTATTTGCACTTAAATAACGCGGCCACGAATATAACGCGACGGGGGAGTTTCGTTCGCTCAGAATTGTGGGGTCTGATGTGGGATATCTCACACCCGTACTCTTGGGACAAAGGAACGACAACACAGTAGTGCAAACAGTCACAAGGGCATTTATTGCACCTTTCATACATCAATGCCTGCTAGCCGGGCTGCTATCCACAAAACATGCCGATGGGCGCGCGACAAATCTAGAAGTCCGACTTACCGCGACCGGAAGCGAGCGAATATGTTCGCCCCATGCTGGATCCCAACGCCTGGTCGCCCGCGTGTATTGGCCCCGAGCTCCACCACTGGAAAAGCTGGCGCCACCGTCGGTGTGACGTGCTAGGAGGGATCACGTGGACATAGCGGCCGCGTCGGCTGCTTCGGGAGCGCCGAAGCGAGCTGAAAACGAGTTTAAATTCCCTCGTACGCTGCGATCCTCATTTAGTGGCGATATTTTCCCACTTCGAGTGTCTCCTTTACAACGCTTGAAATCACTACAATAGGTAGTGGCTGCCTTTGAAGGCGCGCAACATGGTAGGCTACTGCTCGGTGCCGCAGGGCCGGACGCACGTAACGGAGGCCGCTGTCAGCCTTATTCACACGTAGCCGCAGGACAAGAAGCTGCGTGAAACTTGGCTCGCGAAACATAAAACCGGCAAACAGTCATCGGCTACAACTCGGGTATGCAGCAAGCACAGACGCGAGGAAGAATTCTGCTACGGCGCCCGGTCTGCGATGTTCTGAAAACGCGCACTGAGACGCTCGCCCGGGTCCGCTGCCCGACTAATGTCATGACGGTTTGGTCTATGAACTTGTCGATGCTATAGATACTGGCAAGTTCAGTGGAGTGGAAAGGCAGCGGTAAGAAGCACATTTAAAGAAAGCATGGCATATGGTCATGTTTGTGCTATCAATTAGTGCACTGGATTACAAAAAAGGAGCAGCGGGAAATTACATGCTGAGGACACCGATAAACGTACAGTGCGACGCAACTCGAGAAGTAATATTTAAATGTCCAAAATTTTAGAAGAAAAAAACATTGAATCGTCGCGACGGCACATCACAGTTCCCGTAGGCGTCGTAGCCTCTACAATGAAATTATTTTTGAACCGCTCTGATAGCGCCCACGCAACAATGGTTGTTTGTATACTGTCAAATGCTCAAATTCTGCCGCCTAAAGCTCATGGCACGGTGCGAAAACGCGCGCGCGGAGAAAGCGAAACAGTGCGCGGACAAGCATGCAGACGCGCAGTCGGTCGCTGCGAATCTGTGCGATCGCTGAATTGAGGCTTCGTTCTATTACGCTCCATTTAGTTATACAAACGCTATAAGAACATATTTCACATAGTTTGCTCTCAGCGTTTACCTACCTTTCACGCAAGAAGCCGGTTTGGGAGACTCCATCGCGGCGACCGCGCGCAGTGGCGTTCACTGTACGTATTCGGTATAGAGATAGCGTCTGTAAACGGTTGTGTGCTTTCAGTTTGCCCAAGATTATTATTTAGACAGTAAGAAACTTCTCTTGTTTCGAAAGTACTTGCAGAAATGTCCGGGAGAGCTCGCGCGTGGTGTTTTCAGTGAGCGCTGAGAGCAAAACCTATGAGGAGCGCGCCACGTGATCCCTCATACTACGCCAGCGAGGCGCTTCCGATAGATGGCGACTCCGTAACTCCTCGCCGCCAATAGTCACGCGAATCGTGGCGCGTTCGAAGGCGGCCACGCGAGGCGGTCTCGCAGAAGCATGGGTGGCGCGCACGCGGGAGACGTCCCCGCGTGCGTCGACCCGCCGGGAAAGCCGCGCTTCACGTGCGGCACGCCCGTCCCGGTCCCTGCCTCGAACCCAAGAGAGCGCGCCTCGTCTCTCCCGCCGAGGGTAACCCCGCAGCCGCGCAACACTAGCGCCATCTCTCGGACTGCGCCTGTACCACTCGGACCGCCGCGTGTGCGGCGAAGCCGCACTACAGGAGACGCGCCATGCGGGGAAAACATCAGGGGAGGCGCGAGGGTCGCGCATCCCCACAGAATAAGAGCAACAGAATATTATGGTTATAACGCGAAGTGATGCCGCAAGGAAACAAGAAACGACGCATCAAAGCGAGTGCTCGCAGGGCTTTGTTGATCGTTCCTGCGAAGTGGCCTTCGCAGTAATGAAAAAAAAAAGAAAAAGAAAGTGAGGACCAAAAAAATAAAGTGAACAAAAGAGTGCTGACGTATTTGTCACTGTCGTCGAGAACGGCGTCGTCCGCTGTGACAACCACCAAGATTACTGGACAAGCAGCATTTCAATAATGGCCGCGACTCAATCGAACTTGGCACAGCCTTCCACGGATAGGGCAGTGAACGACCGCGCGACTTCGAAGGCCGCTCGCCTGACGTGCCTGCACAAGAGAGCCGCCGTTCGTCTTTGCTCAAGGTTGCGATTAGTACGCCGCATCAACTGCGTTGTAAGTCGGGAGAAGAAAGACTGCTTGAAGTGCACAGTGGTAATAACTCCCAGCTCGCTGCTTTTGCGCAAAGTGGCAGCAGACACGGGAGAGCACGACGAGCAGGCGAAAAAAAAAAAAACGCATCATATTCGTTTCACGAACCCGAATATAACGCGAGGTTCGTTCTGAGGCCAGAAATCTAAAACGAATGAGATGATAATTGCGTTATATTCGTGCAAATACGGTGGTACATATACGGTCGCCCGGCGGGGTCCTTCTCCTTGCAAGTTTATTTTTATTTTTTGTACTGTCACGTATATATGGCTGTCCGCCACTTGGTGGACTGTTATTTGTTGTTCGAGACAGGGCCGCGAGGCAGTTCTAATGAAATTTTCATTTAACTCGTACCTCCCTTTCCCTCGCGCGACTCTTCAGGCGGAGGAAGCAGTGTGAGCGTATACGTAATCGTCCAAACACAAATGTTTTAAACATAATAAAAAATTTAAATACGTGGCTGACACGACGCCAAAGCTTCGTGAATTTGAACTGTATGTTTATTTTTATTTTATAAATAGTATGGCCGTATGCTTACGTTAATGATGGCTGAAACGTTTGGCACTTCGTGACATTCTCACTCGTAGGTGTTTGAATTTATGGCAGCTCTACCGCACGCGATCATAATTCGGTTGCTTTCGGCCAGTTGGCGTGAGACGTGTTTGTTTATTTATTTTTTTATTTTTAAATTTTTTTTTTGCGCGCAAGATGTCTGTGTGAGCTGGAACGGCAACCGGACTGGCCGGTGCCCTTTGTCATGGGTGCCCTTTGTCATGGCAGCTTGTCGATGCCTGTTGTCATGCTCAGAGTGAATACGCATCACCGTACTGTCAACAAACGTCGACTTAGTGGCGCCATCTTATTTTTGAGACAGCGCAGTAATGCGTGTTTAGTCGCATGTCGAGTGACATTTCAGCCTCTCCTAATGGTTGTCATTAGGAATAAAAAAATGAATAAACATACATCGCGCATAAATGAACACAGTTATATGTGCACGACACAAATGCTCGCTCTGCGCATTTACGTGTTCAGCATCACCACCACCACCACCACCACCACCACCACCACCACCACCACCACCACCACCACCACCACCACCACCACCACCACCACCACCACCACCACCACCACCATCATCATCATTATTATTATTATTATTATAATTATTAGTGTGCGTTTTTATGACAGTAATGAATACGCTCAGCCAGTTGGCCCGTATCTGGAAGTGCTTCCGATGGTTCAGCCTCTCGCGCTACGCGTTTAGGTTTTCCCGCACTTGTGACTGATTCGACGCTGCTGTCTTCTTTTGCCGATGCAGCTGCGGGGACACCCGACGGCTGTGGTGGAGCCGTCACCAACTGTAAGTGACCTCTTCTCCGCCTTTTCCAGGACTATACCTGCCGAGTCGCCGTGCGCGTTCTGTGTGCACGGTAATTTCAGGCACGTATATATTCTCTATATAACTAACTGGCCCTAACGGCCTATAGTTGCACCCAGTAAAGTGCTGGGGAAAAGCACTAGAGCGCGCATCGGACGTGTGCCCACCAAAGCGCCAACCACTCTGAATGTGCCTTGTCTAATGAGAAGCTGGTCCATGTGGACTGATAGCGATAACGGAGGAAAGGTTATTTTTGGAGAAAGCTACGCATTAAGGGGCATAGATAAGAAGGGACGGATGGAAAACTTTGTTCCGCTGTACGGGTCGGTTATATTTGCTTATCGAAACATTTCTCAGGGAGTAGGTAAGGGGCCATTGGCAACTCGAAGCGCCGGGAGACCGCATTAACGTCGTGCACGTACACGCTTCTTACGCGGCGCCGAGAAGCAACACCAAAGGGGAGGGACGCCCAACGCAATCATTCTATTTATTTATTTATTTATTTATTTATTTATTTCAGTACTCTAAAGGGCCGAAGGTTTTACATAGAGGAGTGTAAACCTTCTTTATACACAAAAATATTCAAACGTGGCTTTCTTGATACCGGTAGCATTAATAAGTGCAGCAATGGGAGGGGGTAGTTGATTCCGTTCGTTGTATGTGCGTGGTATAAAGGAATTAAAAAGAAGATTGGTACGGCATGTGGGAACACCTACTTTGAATTCGTTGTCACTGCGAGAATAAACGTAGGTGGGAGGCAGAAGAAGCTCTTCTTTGAGGAAGGGGTCAGTAAAATAGATCTCATGAAACAAACGCAGACGAGGGAGCATGCGGCGCGATTCGAGACTATAGGAAGAGAAAGCATTGGTTTTATGATAGACACACTGGCTTCGCGTGAGCAGTTGGATACAACAAAAACGGGCGGCACGGTTTCGGACACTTTCGAGAGCACGCGTCGAGGTAGCAGTGGATGGATCCCAGAGAGAACTGACATGTTCGAGCTTGGTTATCGCCAGGGATTTATAGAGTACAAGTGTCACGCGGGTAGGGGCGGATCGGAAATTTCGGCGCAAATAGCCAAGCATATGCGGCTGGCATGCTTAATTACAAAATCAACACGTATATTCAAACGTCAACCAACATACAGTATGCGTATTGTTTACGAAGCCAGGGTGTTCAGTGTTCCGTTGGCCTGGCCCTAGGTGACGTCACAGTCAGAAATCTCGGGCGCTCCGTAGATGCGAGGTGTTTCGAAACGACGCGCAGCTTTCCTGCATCTGACGTTTCTTAAGCAGCGACAAATGAAACGTGTCATCGAACTACTGCCGTCGGGACGTATAGATTGTAAGTTAGGTACGGATCTCGTTGATGCTCAGTTTGTGACAATGGCGCGGCGCGTAACAGTGGTTGCGATGCCGCGACAAAAATAAGACGTCGGGAACGCGTATACCGCGTAATCGCAACGGCCTTGATTGCATATCACATTGACCGCAAATAAAGAAGGGGACAGCGGAAGAGAACACAAAACCAACACGGGCAGTAACTGGTTTATTCACGGCAACCCGTGGGCATATATAGGCAAATACAACATGCGCAGAACGCAAACCAAAGTTAAATTATGGGGTTTTACGTGCCAAGACCACTTTCTGATTATGAGGCTCGTCGTAGTGGAGGACTCCGGAAATTTGGACCACCTGGAGTTCTTTAACGTGCACCTAAATCTAAGTACACGGGTGTTTTCGCATTTCGCCCTAATCGAAATGCAGCCGCCGTGGCCAGGATTCGATCCCGCGACTTCGTGCTCAGCAGCCCAACACCATAGCCACTGAGCAACTACGGCGGGTCAAACAAGAGTTTTCTTCCGCTGTACCCGTCTTTATTTGCGGTCAATATGATATACAGTAAACATCAACTAGGCCAAACGGAAGTTCTTCCGGGGCATTGATTGCGTGCGCGCCCAATCTCCGTGCCCGGTTTGCCGATGGACAGCGGAAGCTCGGCACGACGCAAGAAGGGCTCAGAGCGGATTAGACGCCTCCTATAATTTCGGCGGAGCTATGGTCACGTCCGTGCAGTTAATGCAGCTACGTCGCGCTGCCTGGCGATTTAAGCCGCCGCCATTTCTTGCGCTTCTGTTGCTGCGGCGTGCGGTTTGTATACGCCGCCATTCCAGCGCTCTCTGAAGGGGAAACCGATGCTTTGGGATTACCGCGCGCGAGTCGGCCAGACCCCACGACCGCCAGCAGTGTGGCTGCATGCTCATACCACCAAATAAACGCAGTGTAACTTTTCTGGAATCGCGGAAAAGGCGTAACTTACGGTGAAGTCGTGCGCAGGACACGCGCTCCTTTGTCTCCCATACGTTACGTCCTCTTTTTGCTTTGCGTCTTTTCGCTCGTTCAGCGCCGTTATACTATACGCACCAACTTCCCCGGTAAGAGACTCCTTTACCTAATAACGAGCTGGAGGCTCTTACCAACAGGAGCGCTAATACGGGGAAGCCGCCTGATATATAGGCGCCTTTCGATCGAGGGTACACAGAAACGTGGAACGACCCGCCGCGGTGGCTTAGCGGCTATGGTGTTGCGCTGTTAAGCACGAGGTCGCGGGATTAGATCCCGGCCGCAGCGGCCGCATTTCGATGGGGTCTAAGTGAAAAGGAAACGAAAACGAAAAAGAAAATAACACCATCCATGCTTCGTGCATTGGGGGCACGTTAAAGATCCCTTGGTGGTATAAATTAAGCCGGAGTTCCCCAGCCCCCCCTCCTCCATCTCCACTACGGCGTGCCTCATAATCAAATTGTGCTTTTGGCACGTAACACGCCAGAATTCACTCCAGACGTGGAATGGTTCCTATAGCGGATTCGCCTAGTGCCGCACTTAAGCGCATCCCAAAAGCGTGCACGTTTTGTTTCACCAGGTCCATTTGTCACGTCGAGTATCGCGTGAGGACAGCCGGCATCGAGCCGGGGATTAAGCCGCCTCGACACACTGTTACGAACACTCGGTTCCCACTGCCTCTTCCCCTGCCCTTAGGCGGTAAACATATGCACGTGCCTCTCTGCATGCCACTGAAAAAGGAACCAGTCGGCACACTATATAATGTCTAGCAGGACGCAATTTTCACACAGCGCCGAGGCGCGTCCGCTTTTGAAACGGGTGAGCACATGCACGCGTGTGGTTGCCCTTCAAGTCCCCTTCACCGTGTGTAGAATGTCAAAGCATCTGCGCCGCAAGTTTGGGAGGTGTTACACTCTTGTAACACCAGAAGGCGAAGTGAAACAGAAGGAAGTCTGCGGCACATTTGGTAATACATGAAGTCATACAATCAGGGTTAGGCGTCTTTGTAAGACATATTGGTAACGCATTAAGTTAAGCAATCAGGGCTAGACTTCTTGCAAGTCATAAAGAGCCACAATGGGGAACACATGTGGCACTAAGGCGACCTCTTCACGAAGGCGCAGCGGCACGCGCCTCGTCCTCGGTGGCGTACTTGCGCGGCCGTCCTCGCGACCCTCAAGAGCGTGCACGTTCCTCCACCGCTCGCCGCCGACAACCGCCTCCGCCGCCGCTCCGACTGTGACGTCAATGCGCAGAGTGGGCGCGCCCGCTTTTCTGTGCAGCAACACCTGGCGCGACAGAAATTTCTAAACTTAAAATTCGGCAGACGCTTAAGACTGCTTACGTGTGGGAATGCGAAAGCATACTGTTTGTAGACCTCGTAACGTCATCAACGCACTCATCTTATATGCTCATGATTTGGCGCCACCTCCTCCCCACCGTCACGTGCGCCGCCCAGTGAAGCACACCCTAGTCGGCGACATGGCTGCGACGTGAGGTGTGCAATCAGGCCCGCACTTGGCGCACCTTTAGTAAGCCGGAACCGTGGAGCAGCCGCGCTCGTCTCGCACCTCGGAGGCCCTTGTTCAGTTCCCACCCAGACCGTTGTGCACCAAATTTTCTTTTCAAAGCCGCTAATTTGTATTGTTTACAAGAACCTCCGTGAGATGTCCGACGGCAATCCGAGCATTCATTGTCGTGTTTTTACTCTGCGGTGTCGGCCATTGTTCGTCACGGCGCAGTTTCGCCAAGGTCACCACCATCATAGAGACCCAAGGCTTTCGCCATAAAAAGAAAGAGAGAGAAGCTATAATTTTGTTTTCGTCTAACTGCGTACGGTTCTTGAGGCGCGTCTCAAAAGCTGGCTGTGCGTGCTAACGTACGTGCGTGTTCCCAGGAGAATTGCTATAATTAAAGTGGGCTTTCTCACAATGGGATGTCGTGTGCGAAGAAGCCAACTTCAGAATTTACTTTCCAGGTACCCGTAGTATAGCCTCAGTGATCTGTACTATAGGTGACTGGATAGCGCATCGAGCGCCTCTGACTGAAGCCGCCGGAAGCAAACTGCTATACCGGAAGTCGGTGCTTCACTTCACTTCGCGTGCATGGGAGTTCGGCACTTATTTTCTTCCCCTACCTTACCTGCCTATTGTGCAGTAAACTGCTAAAGCGGGCAGGAGAAGTGTTCTGGAAATACGCTCAGAATTTGCCATCGCCACACAGCCTCGCTAACATGAGCGGCGCGCGCGGGAAACACACGTGATTGAGAAAACGCTTAATGTAAGAAAAAAATAACATCGCATGTGGGTTCAGATTATCGTAAAAACACTTACCAGACAAAAAGAGACAACACCCCCCAAAACGCGGCAAACCAGTAATAAAAAGGTTGTTACGGCTACAATATTGTTACGTAGGAAGACTGCACGCTCTAGTAAGCGCAGCGTACGCCCTATTTCCGGGACAAGCGGCCGCATCACGCCGCACTTCCGCTGGTTTCACCAGCGCTCAGATCGCCGAGTGGGAAAGCGGTACCCAGCAAAACATAGTGGAGATCAATGTATAGCCTCCATGTCGGAAGTATTAATGTGTGCGCGTAAACGAAAGCGCCACATTACAACGGTAAGCGTCTTATCGTCAATTAATTAACACTGTTTTAGTTTTTCAGTATGCAGTTATGTGCAGTATACGCAGTGCATAGTTAAATACACTGATGCCTCCCAGTTTCTGTGACACACAGCATCAGGACACTATGGTGAGGACCGTGAAGACGTTATCCAAGTGATGTTGAACGGTGACACTGCGTAGTACATTGTTGAGTAATATGAACGCGTGCTATTAAACAGGCCATGAAAATATAATCACTTGAGACCACTAGGGCAAGAGCCCCGTCCTCGCAGAGCCTTCGCAACATTGCGTCGTCCTGGCGGGTTAGGCCGGCTAGGAGGTTTGAACCACACTGCCGAAAGATACATTGTATGGGCGCTGTAGAGATGCGCTTCGCGGGGGCAGAAGTCACTCCCAAAGTCACGTGCAAAGGCTACGATGTGCAGTAAAGTACACTTGGGTAGTGGAGTTGTATTTTATATGAGAAGGCATAGTCTTCCCGCGCTCCGTCGGCGCGTGGTGATATCTTGGGCTCATGGGAAGGGGTGAGAGTGCGCTGTCGGTTTTTAGATACCGTATCTACTACTCTTGTACGGTTCGCATCTTCGACGTTGAATATATAACATGTGTAAGAAAAAGTTTCATTACAGACTGCTCACATCGGTGTGTGCAAGTTCAGTCAAGGTGACAGCGTAAGCGAGAGATAGGTAATTGTTGCACGGGGTCACGTCAGTGTTTGCTTGTACGGCGCAGCAGTTTCCTGCGCAGTGTATTCTATGACGTCATATAATCATAAATTTGTGCGACACCCGCATCTCGTAACGATTTTTAGAAGAGAAAAATTGTATGTTTTACTAGAATTATTAAAAATGACGCCAATTTACCGTTCTACCAACGATTATCAAAGCGCGCGCCTTCAGAGTATACGCGCGTACAAAGAACATTCCCGTTGTCATTCGGGCAGCAATTATTCCTCAAGCACGGGTCACCGCGACTTGTGAGCTGCTGAAACGCACGAAAGGGAGAACGAGATTGTTGAAGCGCCCATTTATTGTTAGACTCAATGGAAAAGATGATAGTGGCTTCCGGAGATTGACTAAATGTTCCCTGTCGTATTTAAGTTCAAAGCAAATGAACCAAATCAATCTTTATTCAACATGTAAGATGTTTGGCTACATTGGTCCGCAATGTCCTTTGGTATTTTGCTTAGCGCTTTCTTTTGTTTTTCATTTGCAGTGGGCGACTCTGCAGAAGCTGTCCGTTAGCTTCATGAGCGCCGCGAGCATCGTCTACCTGCTTTCTGCCTACCCTATCGAATACATTAAGCGTAAGTACACAATAGCAGATTATGCTGCTATCGGCATTTTTATCTACAAATTTAGCTAACACACGGCTGTAAAATATTTTTCTTATTATGCATACTTATGTGTATAGGCACGTACAGCTATTGTATTGTTTAAGTACGGTGGCTGCATTTCGATGGGGCGAAATATGAAAACACCCGTGTACTTAGATTTAGGTGCACGTTAAAGAACCCCAGGTGGTTCAAATTTCCGGAGCCCCCCACTACGGCGTGCCTCATAACCAGATCGTGGTTTTGACACGTAAAACGCCGTATTTTTTTCATTGTTTAAGTATGCAGACGTAAGTGTACGTGCGAGAGCTGTAGTGATAAAATAAACTGCTGCACTTACTGTTACTGTTATTTTGTTACTGTTAATGTTATAATCTATTTCACTTGCAAAGCTCTCCTATGCGACTTGGTGGGTTCCCTGGGTTGCCTATTCGACACCACAGTGTGTTTATTTAGGGTTAACATCTCTTTATTTCTTTTATCTTTATGGTCGCTGAAAACGAGGAGCTTTTTATTCTTTTTACATGCTGACAAAGCCGCGCGCGCTAACGTCGGTCCAGTAATTGTGTGGGGTGTGCTATAGTGACACGCAAACATATAACATTCGTTAGAGCTTACGCAGCAGTTTACTAAGGCGAGATGGTCTGCAACTTGTACCAATTGCTTTTTCCGAACCGTCTAAGATATCAGACCATGGCTTTAAAATTTCCTAATCCGCGCGTGACATTTCCCAGAGCGGTTGGGTCACAAGCCTGCCACGTCACCGGAAGGTGTCGTCTGCTTGTTTCTGCCTTGCAGGAGCTCATATATATATACATATATATATATATATATATATATATATATATATATATATATATATATATATATATATATATATATATATATATATATATATATGTATGTATATAGTTGTGTGTGTTTGTGTGTGTGTGTGTGCGCGCGCATTGATTTGCATTGTCGGATCGCTTACGTGCATAATCACCGACCTTTTGCACGCTTTTCTCGCAGAGGATGACTTCCTTTACAATAGGAGCAGGTTGTGGCAAATGCTGTACATCATCTGGGCCACTTCGTTACACCGGCATCGGTACTACCACGCCTGGACTCTAGGTACACAGGTGATTCTCCAAGAGCGACTCATTGCGCGCCTCTGGTATCGTAGTCGTGCGCCGATTAGATTCCGCGATTGAACCGAGTTGATACGATCTAGTGTCCGTGGCCACAGAACTTTGCTCTCTTAAACCAGTGTCCTGCGTGTGCTCTCGAAAGTCGCTGGGCTCTTTTGACGGTTGCAAATCTGAAGTGGCTCCGTGCACGTGTAAGGACAGCAGCGCAAAATAAAGGACGCCCACGCTTTCCGGAGAACTCAGAAGAACTTGTAGCTTCGTGCTACAGTCCAAGTGGACGGCAACTTATTCCTTTCATGAAACTTGCTCCAATTTGCGGGCTTCCGCAGAACTGATTTGCCAGCTCAGTAACCATTTCAGGCTTGCAGTCGGCTCCGACCATCACTCCGATAAGATGAGCTTGATGAGTTCAACAGTAATAACGGTGAGGAACCACTAGCCATCACCACCACCAGCCATTATCGCGTACAAGTCCAGCCATTATCACCAGCCTAATTAGTTCCACTACAGAACAAAGACAGACTCGCAGATGCATGCAGGTATACATGTTAGTAGTGCGACAAAAACGAAACACGAGAAGTAAAAAAAAAAAGTGATCTTCCGTTGGGTTTTTCTTCTGCCTCCTTGTTATCTGTCTACCGCGTGAACTGAACACACACCCGCAACCTCAAATTTCCCTACTCCGTCGCCCCAGCAAATCTTTATGCAGTTCTACCAGGGAATCCCGCATTACTCTGTTGTTAATCGCTGAAGCATTTTTATAAAACACTTTGGGTACTAGTAAAAGAATTACGTTTACAAAGTTCAGTGCACGGACGCTACACCATAGATAAAGATAAGAGATGGTGCTGTAAGAACGCGCACATTTTTCGATATCTTATCGCTGAACCTCTGTAGACGTATGCGTAGGTGAACTCGAGAGGTCGCAAAAATATTCGAACATTATGTGCCATGAGAAGTTGTTAGGCTATCAGGCTTTGTACTACGATTATCTGTTGTAGTTACTCGTTCGCCCAAAAGCACATGGTTCATGGTCTCTGGCTCCAGCCGAAGAGATCGTAGACCATTTGAATTAAATTATGGGGTTTTGTATGCCAAAACCACGATCTGATTATGAGGCACGCCGTAGTGGGGGACTCCGGAAATGTGGACTATCTGGGGTTCTTTAACGTTAACGTAAATCTAAATATACGCGTGTTTTCGCATTTGGCCCCCATCGAAATGCGGCCGCTGTGGCCGGGATTCGATCCCGCGACCTAGTAAGTAAGTAAGTGAGTAAGTGCTTAATTTTTCCCATATACAACATACATTTGAATATGGACAGGTCTTGAGGAAAAAAGCTGCGTCAGCAGCTTGAAGGTATCTGGCCAGCAGCTTTATATTGTTGTTGCTGTTGCTCCATGTGACAAAAATAAAATTCGCGATATTTTTTTTGTGTGTGTGGTTGTGGGTTTGCGTGCTTAGATGTGTAGCTTTTGTTGGCGGACTTATTTCGGCACTGTTTCGCTGGTATAACAGTCAGCACAGCCTGAGACAAAATAGCGGAGGTCGATAAACGTTGTATGTTGACGATAAGCGATGCATGTTTTACGCTAGGTGACTTGTGTTTTAAGCATGTTCCATTTAGCCATTTACGCGTGCCCGAAGCGAGTGGGTAAAGTCAGAATTTGGGTTTAGTAAGGCAGACCCGACAGCGTTTGCTTATCTTTATGGTCAAATGTAACCCCCCCCCCCCCCCCCCCCCCTTTATGCAATACCCCGACAGGGGTCCGTGAGGAAAAATAAATGATGATGATGATGATGATCGTTAGCGATTGTAGATCGCAGGTGCGCACACCGTCGAGGCGAGACTAGACAACAGAACGTGCGGACCCATCTTCCAGTTTTAGGAGTCGGCCTGTGCACCACCGACCCGATGCGAATGCGTTTACTTGCACGTTGCCAAGCGGATCGGACTGAGTCAACCTATCTTGTGCAAATGGATTGACTCACCTCGACTCGACGACCGCCGAACACGACTCACTGTCGCTCACCTCAGGACGACTTGCAAATTTTACTCCCAAGCAAGCCGACCAAAAATAGCAAAAACAAAGTGACAGGTTCGCCCGAGAGTCGAAGCATCGATTGCGATAGCAAATTAGTGGACAGCTTTACGAAGTAAGAATAGTAGTTTTATCTGTCGTATAAACTTGTAAACGCAGGCATACTAACTAAATCAACAAGCATGGTGCCACATGCTTGTTGTTTTTTGTTGTTTATTGTTGTTTATCACGTTTTTTTTACTGGTTTTTCCTTCAAGTATGTACCAACTGGCCCGGATGTCAACCCTTATGGTGTCACACGCGCACAAGCAAACATGGACACATCTCACTCGATGACCGCGGAAACTCGCTGTAGAAACGCTCGAGTGAGGAAGCCCGGCAGCAGCAGCGAGTGACTTGATCTTTGCGCTGCGTCTCGCGTCAACGTGAACCAAGCCGCGAAAATACAGCGCACAAGCGGACTCTGTCCTTGTCCCAGATGGCTTTCAAGAGTAGGTCCTTCTGATCATTAATTGACACATCTAAGTGCTCTGCGTAAAGCGTGCAATTTATTATAAGGTTTTAAAAATGCACATCGCTGCCGACCGCAGCGCACTGCTCGGCGGAATTTTAAGCCGCCCCTACCCATATGACCGAAATCACCCATATGACGTCAGTGGGGCGAGCTATCCGATTGGCTGAGCAGGGCGGCCGCCAGGGCCGCCCGGAGTAGAATGCGCCCCATCCATTCTTTCTCCTCCCCGCTTTCCTCGCTTGCGTGCGCGAGATTGAGCCGCGATCACAGGCTGACCCTCGCACGTTTTCATTCGCACAGAGCATACGGGACATGGCGACAATTTTATGGCCCTTGGACTTTATACGGAACCTCACGGCGATGCCGACGGCCACGGACGCAGCACGCGAGATACGCAGCAGGAACAATGCCCAGATACTAGGCCTATCACAACGCTATAGAGCTGTGAGGAACGCCGGCAGGCGCCGTTACCGGTGTCACACCTCCATGGTGTGTGAGATGAGACGGTCGGAAAACCGTCGACTTCTGTCAGCGCCAAAAGAAAGGGTCAGATAGATTGAACTTGGCATGTACTGTTCGTTCTGCTCAGACCAGGGGTGGTCTGCCCATACACCATGGTGCGGTGCGGCGTGTGCATAGCTGCTCAGCAGAAACGCTCACGCTTGTGCGCGCACAACGCCCGTGCCAGCACTGCCCACGCTCCGGCAGAGCCGATTGAGCGGAGCGTATAGCGACGCGTCCACTTGGCTTCGTCGCTTTTGCAGTAAAACTCACTGTACGTCCCTGGAGACCTTGTAACCCTCCACGCGCTGGCCGCGCATGCTCGTCGATGTCGTGGCAGCTCGATGGCGCCAGGGGCGCGGACGCGCCTCGTGTGTCCGCATGATTGATATCGCAATAACGTGTCTTTCTTCGCCTGTCTTTTAACAGTATGAAAAGCGTTGATTGAGGAGTAAAGTATGCATTGTGGTTCCCTCGCACGCGATGTGTTGTCTGAAAGTGCCATATAAGGCCGTCTCTGTATGTTCTGAATAACAATACGGGATGATCGACTGTGGTGGTCGACCACTGTTTTTTGTTATCCCGACACCGCTCGATGCCCGTGTGGCGTATCCAGCTCAACTCTTCGGGAGTGCGCGCCTGGGCCGACGCGTTGTCACGGCTACCGGAAAGTCGCTGTTGCACCTTATTTCATTCGTATTGCACCGTACTGGTGTATGCAAATTAAGGAAGGGTCTCTCTTGTTCAACGTGCGCAGGTGAAGCAATTTGTAATGCTGCTGGCTTTGGTTTCAACGGCTACACAAGTGACAACAGAGCGCGATGGAACCTCATCAGCAACGTGGACATCGTCACCATTGAGGTATACGCGAACGATATAGTTTTTAAACAACTTCGCGACAGATTATTTCTTCAGCTATACTTGAGGAACAAGAAAACAGGAGTAGGCACTTTAGCCCCTTTTCTCTTGAATCAGTCCTAACAGTCTTGACAGTTTAAAAAGGAACAGTGGTGGTGCATGTTGTCGTAGAACACAACTACGTTTCGGGGCTTCAGTGGTGCGGAACACCACTGAGGCCCTGAAAGGCAGTTGTGTTCTGCAAGTGCTCCTGTTTGACCATTATTTCATATCGCGGAGGCCGCCTGATTTATCATTGTGATTTTGCCCGAAGTGTTGCTCGTTTAGCGGAGCTGAGCATGCTTGCGTGGCAGATGTTATAGTGTTGTGCTATATCTAGTTCTTTTTATAAATGATAATGGCCGTGACTCCAAACATCTGCACGTAACCGTCATAATCGAATATATCAAGGGGCATAATGTTGTCTTGTGTTATTACATCTGTAATTATATTTTTATTAAATGTGATAAAGCTTGCATGTGCAAATCTGGCTTGTATCTTGTGTAAGTTCGCCTTGTCCAGGCTTGAATTAGCAGACAGCACTGCATGTATTGAAGGGCGCAAATGAGGCTCTTTCGGTTACTTTGCGACGTCCGTCCTAAAACTGCAGCACGCTACACCTTTAGATTCAAAGTGCGGAAACGCTTGTCCGAAAGCATAATATATTAAAGGTTACGAGAAGTGCACAATACTTGTCGTATGGCAGAGGAGTTTTAACATCTTCTTGCAACATCATCCTGCAAAGCTTCCTGACACCTTTCTTGTAAATTTCGCATTGTGTATGCTCTTACGCTTACCTAGTGTATATTCCACTTCTCAAACGCACTGCTTGTTTAAAGCTTCGTCTTTCTTGCGGACTGTCAGCGTTCGATGCTGTCGCGTTCGGCGGTAATCTCTCGTCTTTCGTTGCGCCAAAGAAGTGCACATCACGTTCGCCGTAGCGGATGAAGGCGAGCAAAATACTTTAAAGGAGTGGAATCCGAACCGGCCGTGCATTAATCTGCCCGTACCACGCGCAGACTTCGACGAGTCTACGCGAGCTGATAATAGCGTGGAACAAGTCGACCCAGACCTGGCTGCGCACCGTGTCGTACGAGCGGATGCACCGCCACCGCACCCAGCTGACGTTCATCCTGTCGGCCATGTGGCACGGCTTCTACCCGGGATACTACCTCACCTTCGGCACCGGAACGCTCTTTACGCTGGGCGCCCGAGCGGTGAGCGACTTGTGCATGCTGTTTCGCGCTCTCTGGCTCGAGCTTGGCCAGTGGTCAGCTTTTGCTCCGCGCTCGCCGGATAATGCGAGAACCCTCATTATACGATACCTTCCGCGACAGCGTCTCGGCGCCTGCCTGGTTGTGGCAGAGTTGTGGGCAGTGTCAGAGTATGCACATACGTGTTCGCGTCTTATTTATTTTGGGGTGTTTTTCGCAGTCGCGTTGGTCTCGTAAAGAGCGTTGTTACGAGCGAAGCGTGGCACCAAACTACGCCGTTTGCTCATCGCGACACTTTAGTTAGGCGCATGATGAGCTTGCGAGCTTGTAATACACTCTATAGTATAGCACTTGCTGTTGGGCAACTTGGTGCATGTCTATTAATCATATTATAATAATAATTATTATTTAATAATTTAACCATATCATTATTTAATAATAATAATAATAATAATAATAATAATAATAATAATAATAATAATAATAATAATAATAATATATACTCTTATCAGGAAGCTTGTAAGACGTTATCAGCTTACCGCATGCTTATGTGGGAAACTTATGATCATTCGTCGTTCGTAACGCTAAAGTCGTGTCGCGCAAGAAATAGAATACTGGGAAAAGGTTACTTTCTGATCGAGACGCCTTGCTTTTCCCAATTCAAGTGACAGAGCGCAATTCAGGCGCGTGTCGTAACCATTGAGGCAATAAAAATTGATTGAAATAGACAGCCTTATAGATAAATCGGCGCGCCGGGCATGATTGGCGTCGCGACTGTTTCGCGTGACGTGTAATAGAGACGTACAGGCCTCTTTAAAAGTTTAGAAGCCATTACACGTTTCAGAGAACTTCTTGGGGCTACTGTAGGTGCGCCTGTGCGTTGGGCTTCCACCCCTTCAAAGCCACGTACACAAAGAGGAACGCTTCTGTACTTTATTTAGAGAACTTAGGTTTGAGGTGGTCGTCGCATGACGCGTGTTTATGCCGTTTGGTGGATTCGCAGGTGCGTCGTAGCGTGCGGCCCCTGTTCCAAGGAAGCCGCCGGAAACAAAGGCTGTACGACGTTATCACCTGCCTAGCGACCCGCGTAGCTGTCGCCTACATGGTGTTTCCGTTCCTGCTGCTAGACTTCCACTCCAGCTTCAGGGTTTACTGGTAAGCACTACTAATGAACTACTAATTGATCGGACTTTATTTGAGCGATCTGTTCAGACGAATGAACTACAGTAGACTCCGCTTAAACGTAGCATCAGAGTCCTTCAATACTTTTAATCGGATAAGTATTGAAGGACCCTGGTAACACGTGGAGACAGAAAGACGTGTTTCGTTTATCCTCAGTTTCATTTATGCGATTGGCACGAAACTCACCAAGAATCGTTTTATTCGAAAAGTGTTCGAGTTTTTTTTTTACCTTACTGTAGCGAAAAAAAGAGAAGACTTTATTGCGCTCTGACTATAATATTGTAGCTTATCTTGCTCAAGGTTGTGTTCATGCGTGACAGAATTTCCGATAATCCTTGCAGTCCTGCCGACTTCAACTGCGCGCTACAGGCTTTCAACTGCATCTCTTGCAACCTGATCCGAAGCACTAACGCGCACTGGAACAGAAATATATGTCTTCGTCCATAGAATTAATAGAAACAAGGGCATTACGTTACAGCTTCCGCGACACTTTCACGTTGTTTACGCGGGATTTACAGAAGTCTTACTCACTTGCTACTGTAGCACACTTCTTAAGGCCGAACTATACGCGTACGCGTTCCGACGCGCGAACGCTCGCGTCCATGCGCCTTGCGTTTGCAGCGCCTCGCGATTGATGGCGGTTTGAACCTACAAGGCAAGCGTCAGCGCGCGTCGCCTTGGTTCACTACTGTCGCCTTGCTAGACACCGTTCCTTATTTTCGTGAGGCAGCTGCAGTGTACGGACACTTGTCTGGAGAAGATATCTGGACTCGCAGCGCGCTTCGACGCGTACGATCTGTCCAGCACCATCTGCGCATGCGCGGAGCGCGTGGGCGCGAGCTTTCACGCGCCGGCAAGCGCACGTGTAGTTGGGCGTGTAGCGGCGCATAACGTGACAGTTTTAGCCGCTTTGGACGTCATAATTATGCAGTTACAGCACTCTGATGTATGTTTTGATTCCATATTTAAGGAAAAGAATATTTGATGCTTTATTATCGTAATCTTTGCGTCAAGCATTTTTTAAAATCTAAACGAATGCAGCAGTTTAAGGTTTAAATGAAGGAATCTGTTCCAAAGAGTCGGCATATTTTAACTCCCTCCTTGAAATGCAACAAGCCCCATCAAAATAACCTGATCGTATGACGAACAAATCGATTTCGTCGATCCCACAACAGACAAGAGTTGCCGAGGTTCAGCTTATTGTTAAAGGGTCACTAAAAAGAATTAATGGTCGCCAATTTAGCTTTTTAAGTCTATGCAGGAGTACGTTTATCTAGGCCCGTTACACACAGGGGACCCTGATAATGGGAATGAAATTTAAAGAATAAAGATGGGTTGGAGTGGCATACCGGAGACATTGCCAGATCCTGACCGGAAACTTACCACTATCGTTGAAAAGAAAGGTGTTCAATCAGTGCATTCTTCTGGTGCTACCACATCGGGTAGAAATATGGAGGTTGACAAAGAAGCTCGAGAACAAGTTAAGGACCGTGCAAAGAGCGATTGAACAAAAATGTTACGCGTAACGTTTTTTGAAAGCGACGTGGATCAGAGAGCAAACCGGTATAGCCGATATTCTAGTTGACATTAAGTGAAAAGAAATAGAGATGGGCATGCCATGTGATGCGCAAGGCAGATAACCGGTGTACCATTAGAGTTACAGTATGTGTGCCAAGGAAAGGGAAGCGCAGTCGAGGACGGAAGAAAATTAGGTGGGGTACGTGATTACATTATAGAAATTAGCAGGCACTAGTTGGAATCAGCTAGCACCAGACAAGGGTCGCTTGGAAAGGCCTTCGTCCGGCAGTGGACATATAAATAGGGTGATGATGATGATGGAAAAGGAGTATGAAATTGCATTAGCAAGTTAACGCTTATACGATAGAAGAGCCGCCAATTTTACCGCTAGAGGGGGCTTGGTAAGTGAGAAAAGAAGCGAACACGAAAGACATCGGGCATGTCTCTTTCCGAAAAATTTCCGCATCAGTTCGTCGGCATAGCGAGTACTCTGGCCTAGTGAGTTGTTTACCGTGATAAACGGCGACTATGCAGACTTGCATTAACGAAATACTAAACCACGCAAGTTTCGAGAACTTTGCATGCGCTATAGGACGGTCCCACTGAAAAGAAATCCTCTGAAGTCCGTGACGTCGCGCTGACGTATACCGGCGCTGAGATTTCGTCGTGAAACTAAAAAAAAAAAAAAAAAGAAAAAAAGTTGGAGATTGGCTTTCATTTTTACTGTAATAATCAACTACTTTTTTGTAAGACAGAGTTTTGAAAGCGTGACTTACGAGTCTAATGTGAGTAAGTTTGGCTATTTTATGGTCTATCTAATGTATCTAAGTTATTGTTTGCCTCTTCCCCCTCCCCCTGACCTCCCCCTTCCTCTTACTTCCGGTGACGTTCTGCGCGCAGTCACTTCGGATTCGTGGGCCACGTGATGTGCCTGCTGGCCATGTGCGTTCTACCCCGGGTGCTGCCGCCGCCACCGCGATCGCCGTCCCGGTGTTGTGCGTCGCCCATGTCACGGCGCAAGGCCGTCGAGGAATCTCGGGGCAACGCCGACCTAAGCCTGCAGAACGAGCAGGAGACGCAGCTGAAGGACGAGGACGAGGACGAGGACGAAACTGCGCAGCCACATAACTCGGAGTCGGGCGACACGACCTCGGCGGACTCCGCGCTCGAGGCCGACGTCAAGAAGTCGAACTCTCAGCTGTCGCAAGTCGCGGAGAACGACCCGGCCGCGCCGACCACCACCAATCGCGACCCGTCCGAGAAGCAGCCGCCTGGTGATAAGAAGACACAGTAGAAAAAAAAAGCAGTCTTGTATAGACATTTTTTTCCCCAGGAATGCCCTGTGAAGAAATGAAAAGAGACTGAGGCAAGAGAGCAGTGCGGCATCCGATGTGTTACCCGCGTACGCGGCGTTGTTGCTTTCTCGAGTGTGTCGTGTTTTACGCCTTTCGCTTAGTAAGGGCAAACGCGGGCTTCGTAGCCGTGTATGGGCGAGATGCTACCGCTTCCGAGATGTTGTGTCGATGTTCGTCTGGGCCTATATTGATGCGTATACGGTGCGCGGTTGCCGGAACTGTGCCGAGTAACGGGCGCGTACGTCGTGGCCGCCGTTGAAGAGTCGGCAATACCACGCAGAATGATATATGCTATAAATAGAAAAGGAAATTAGACGCAACAGCATTATCTTAGCAATTAGTTATATTAATTAACGCAAATTAGAATTAATGACGAAGCCGCGGTGGTAACGCTAGTTGGCCGAGGGTACTCGGCCGTCATATTCAGACACTACCGAGTCCGCGAGCCGCTTTCCGAGAGCTCGTTTCATTACGGGCTTTTGGTGGGCCGAAGCGTCTTCTCAACATTAATTGCCTAGCGGCTGCATCACCAAGTTCCTATGTACCGCACCATGTCCAGGTACGCGCAATGCAATCAGTCAATTTATTAATACATCTCGCCACGTGTATAGCGTATTGAGTGCCGTACTGTTTTCTTTCCTGCAAGGCCTTCGTAAAAGGTGACAGCGCCTGCGGTATTGTTAGCCTACGTGGCATGCATGTTTCATTGGATGCAACGCGTCTGTGAATGTTGTCTCTTTCACTTTGTTATAGCTGATGTTCCAGGTGTTGGCTGGTCATGCGCCGTTTATCAGCAGCTGCGGAGTCACGTCTGTGCTGTTCCGTCGTTGAGTCTTTCGCCGTGTATATAGACCCTGCCCCCGTGACGACCACGTTCTCACGTAAAGAACCGAACCGCGTGATCTGCGTCAGTCAGAGCCGACCGCTGAAAACTTGGTCCACGGGCTCGTGTTGTTTCATTGTAACCATTCCCGGATGCGTACTGCAGGCTTCCGCTTACAAACCTTGGTCTCACGTTCGTTGTATTTATAAAAAAAAAAAAAAAGTCGGCCGTTGCAACCTCTCTGCGGCACTGGATTGTACGGCATGCATCGAACAAATAGATTGGCTGCTCGTTGTGCTTCGTAAAACTGAACGAAAACTTTTGAGAACGCCTTTAGAAAAGGTGCCTGCTGGGTGGTTGAACAACTCTGGATATTTGCGGGAGACCTCTGTGCATACCTCTACGTGAGCTGGACCGCAGTGGGCTCATCACGATACAGCACACGTATGTGATTTAAGGCTTGCATGATGAAGGCGTCACTTTTTGACCTGGCGAATTGAACTGATAAAAACAGTGCTTCTGGCGTTGTCCTATACTGTGTGGCATGCCTGGATTTGTGTTAGTCATTGCACTGCTGGCCTTTCGTTTCGCTGATTCGCACTTTTTGTGCCAAGATCGTGGTGTAGGGTTTTTTATTCCTTTTCTTTCTCTCCACTTCCTTCGTTTGAGACATTTCGTGGTGTGCGGGGCTTATATGGGTTTTGTTATTGTAACTTTTTTTTTTACTTGAGATAGCAGCGCAGCATTCTCAATCCTTAATTCGGCAGAACTACCGTGCCGTGACCAGGCAGAGTCAGCATCGATCCCTGTGTGTAAATTTGCCTTAGTAACCAATCTAACACGGGCGCTGTGGTTCGAATCGGCCGCAAAGGTCGCGAGACGTCTTTACGTCCGCTTCGCCTAGCGCCGAAAGGCTTACGTATATAGGCCGTTGGTTCACTCTGGCCTAACTTAACGACTCGAGGCAAACTGTACATAGTGACGTCTGGACTGGCCGTCCACTGGCTTGTCTGCGGTGGTCAACGGCGAAGTACTTACGACACCAGGGCATGTGCATTTCCTCGGCTTGGTACAGTTTCGCTTCCTTGTTAGCACAGTTATTGCCCGTAGAAAGCTCTGGCGCACGAACTCGGACTCCTTTGCGCTCTCTATTGAGTAGCACAAACGAAGCGTCCGGTGTCACCAGATCCATTGCGTTCGTCACTTTACTCTGTCGTGCTTCAATGTCTGTCAGTTGATGCTGTTCGCATCCTGGGTGTAGTCACTACGTGAGTTGCATATCTTGTGAGGAAGTTGATGTATTCCATAGTGTTATCGTTGTGAAATAAATGTGCAGCGACCTATTACATAAAACGCGCGGACAAATGGACCATTCAGTTTTAGCAGGCATATGCACCGCTCTGTGTTGCACGTCTTGGTTGTGCCTGATTGGCTCGTAAGCTTATCGATAAAGACACTACATAACGCGAGCTAAAAATAACTACAGGAAGTCTACCAGCTTTAAGTTTGCTAGATTCTACACAGTTTTGTGCCTTGATTGTTGAAAAAGACCGTATACACTGTTCGTTTGACTTTACGCGCGGCAGTGTGTGATTTGGATGAAGATGTGTTCGCCGTTATCGTTTTTTTCCATCTGCGAAATAATCGTGGCCTCCAATTTACTAACCGGTCTTCCCGCTCTCACACATGCACGCGGCACAGGAAGCCGTGTCACGTGTTCGCTGCCGACGAAATAATTGCGACGCCTATGCAGATATACAGACTTGTGAACTTACGCGACCAAAGGACCACCTACAAAGATCGGGCTAGTTCAGTAGCCTCGTACCTATTAAAGTCCCAATGTGCTCTTCCCACATAGTATTCACGCGCTCTTCTGTTCGCCCTTCCAATACGAGGCCCAGGCTTCAAACTATTTGCATTTCCTTTCGCTTGTGCGAGTACGTTTGTTGAGAAGCACTGATGAACGGTGTCTGGAGGGAGAAGAAAAAAAAAGAAAGAGAAAAAGCGTGGGAATGAGTTCGCACCTCTGCTCCTTTGCTTTTTCAGAGCTAATGTGTGACGGAGCGGCATCTTGTCCCAACGGTGGCGGTCACCACCACACGAAGTGTGATCTCTGCACTGAAACTGCTAAAAATGTGAATTGACACACCAACAGCGTACGAAGGCGCGAGCGACATGGAAGATTTAAAAATAAAGTTTACGCAGATGAGAACAGGTTATGTAAATTGAAGAAAGCAGCAAAGCGGCAGAAAAAAAAGAAAAGTAAACGAGAGAAATATGTGCAGGTTGCATAGTGGGAAGAGTACCGGGGGCGCAGTTTTAACGTTTGAAATCGAAGTGCGTTCCTGTTTACGGGAAATCGGCGAATCGACCACGACGTCTTGGCCACTTAGCGGCGCTCGGGTTGCGTTCGAGCCGGACCAGAAAGTATAGTTTTGCTTCACGAGCGAAAGGGTACAATCAGCCTACACCCCGGTGAAATGTTCAAAACTAATCGAACAAACGTAGCGCACATTTGGGACGCGTCGCGAGTATAGCGAATTTCGATGGATAGCACGATTTTGTGGTTCACGATTTACGCAGTTGGTGTACGTTTGAAAAGCAAGAGCATATATATATAGCGAGAATATTTTAGGATGGTGACTTTATGTATGCACATTTGCCACAAGTGTTGACGATATTGCCAATAAGAGTTTATAATCCTGAAGTTATCTTCAGTGTCGTAGTTCTGGATTGCCTGTTGTTGCTCTTTGTTATGGTTGTTGAGATTGCTTTTGAGGTGGATGTTTGCTTCGGTGCGCTTAAACGCTTCATTATAATTCCAGATATGTGAAAAGGGAGCATTGTTTTCTTGGTGGTCACGTCAGCTGATTTTTGTTGCGCGTTATCACGCTGCCATGTTGCTTATGCGTTTTCGTCGTGTACCAGCAGCACTTCGGTAGGTGCTTTGACAATTAACACCATTGTTTCCGCCATGGTGTGAAACCACGAAAACCGGCGAAGATGCAGAAAAGAACGAACTGGAGCCTGTACCTGTACTGAAAATTTCCATACGCAGGGATAGAATTTCTTTAAGGGTTCCATAGCACTCTTGTGCTACTGTTAAAGATTTCATGAAGACTTTGCACCATTCCCGTGCGACTAGCATAAACAGCGTTTCCGTCGGAAGCCACCGGTTGACTGAGTCTTTATTTGAAGCTCTTAGCATCGAATGCACATCATGTTCGCCGGAACTGGGAGTTCATTACATGCTTTGTCTTCGCACAATATGCAGTTAACATGCATATTTTATACAGAAGCGTGTCTGTACGCACTCCAAGTCTTCTGTTGGCTTTTTTATGCGTGTCCCGTATGGTTCAACATAATTAGCATGGATTTCATATTAGTTCTCTATTATTCTCGCAAGAGTAATACAGTAACATCGGAAATTTTTGGCTGTGTACGAGGAGGTTCGGGCAGTACGGTGCGCGCACCAGATTAGCGCGAACGTTTGCCAGTCAGCGTTCCTTCGGTGCCATCTTTGCTGCGCCTTTGTCTCAGTTGGCCTGCTTTGTTCTGGAGCATGCAAATCAGCTCGCCAGCCTTGAGATTCCGAGTGTTCGAGAGGTGAGAGACAAGGGACTGGATTTCCTCGTTTTACTGCATGCAGAGTGGTCCGAAAAGATGTAGAAATATTTTTCTGCAAACATATATGGAGTTGTGTTCAGCAGCTGTGTCTGTTCTGTGGGATGAGGAACGAGGCGGAGATTTTGTTTGGTATAAGAGGAGGAACTTGCGAGCGTGTCGAACTTACTGATAAGAGTACAAGAAGCGGGGCTCGAAAGGGGTCCAAAGGTGGCTGTCAAAGTTAACTTTTGCAGAACCTATCCACACATGCATGGGGTAAAGGGCGATGAGTGAGGAAATGCATGGAGGTTAACGAGGGACAACGGTGGGCTCCAGATGGAGGCACGTTGTACCCACTGAATCAGTAGGATGCATTCCCTGCGCTCTAAACCCGCTACCTTTCCAAAAGTACGCATTTTCGCATTCGATAAGTAAGCAGGGCTCTCAGCCATAAATAACAGCACGAGCTGCGCGCGCATGGATGCTAGACCTGAAGGTAGCTACCGCGAACGTTATTAGTTTGGCAGGTGTAAATATGCACTTCAGGGTCGCGTACCATGTCATACATTCTGTAACGTCACACCTTACTGGCTCCTGTAAATTTTGTCAATTTTACTCAGACTGAGTTAAATTTTAAGCCTCATATCTGCATTATTTGGGGAATGTTATCATTACTTGGGGCATGTTACCATTACTTGGCGCACGTTGCCATTACTCTTGGCAGTTATTTTCGGTATCCTCCAGAAATGTGAAAATGCGCACCTTTGTGAGAGCTACTGCGTTTAGAGTGTGTACAGCTGTACTAATGGCTTACTTTAGCAATGTTTGTTCGCACTCATTTGCTTTGGTGGTCAAATCGAAGGTTGACCAATCGAAACGGGAAGCTCCTAATGGGACTGTGCGCAGCGCGCAGCCTGCATGGCTGATCGCACGGCTTTATGCGAGTGATGCTTGTTCGTATTCACTGCTTTGCAGGGCACGTCGCAACAGACGGATTCGTGGGCACGTTCTCACGACTATCTATAGTAGACTCCGTGTGGTTTAATGGATGTGGTGTTTCGCAGTTGTTACGTGTTGTGCACGCAAGCGAGCGATAGTTGAATGTCGGAGGTCGGCGATTGCTGCGCGGGGAGGTGACACCATGCGTCTGCTCCGGCTCGGCGAAAGAGAGCATGTTTTGTCGTGACTGTTGCGAAGTGTTTGTTTTTGAGGTAACCTTGGAGGGGACAGAGTGCGCGCTGCTGTATGGGGTAAATGCAATGCATAAATATACACAAGAGTTTATATGTATACACACGCATGTTTGTGGTCGTGGAAACTGAGCTTGTTGGCTGTGGTACTTGTTCGTTTTCTTTCTTTTCTATTGAAATGTTTGTATTTTTTGTTGGAAGAGCGGGAGTAAATTTGTTATAACAACGGCCGTGTGTCTGTGGCGTTCTTCAGCTCCCGCCTGCGCTTTATGTGGCAAGCTATTCCTACGATTGGAACGAACCGTTCATAGTTCGAAACGGGTCGTCAATTGGCTAATGTTCCTTTTAATCAGTGAACTTCGCCTCGCGATTGATGGTAGCGTTACGGTGGTCTTCCATCTCATCGGGTTGCCGACTCTCCATTGACTATGTTCAGCACGCATAGGCAGCCTCAGCGCTGCTCACAGCAAGAGGCCCATAGCACCAGTAGAGCGCCTTAGCTCAGGCCGACCTCTCTGCCTTCTTTCAATTAAAGTATATCTCTCTAAGTATGGACAGCTGTGCTAGTTGGTTATGATTAGCATTGTGAAACATAGTTCCAGCGCACAATTGAACAAGGGCGAGGGGAGAAAGACAACACGAACGCCGCAAAAGCTGAGCCTGATACTCTCACCACAAAAGCTGAGCGCGTGATCAACGAGGTTACGGGTAGGCACGAAAAGCAGGCCCTCGCTAAAGCCTCGCGTTAACTTATGAGAGGCTTTATCTTTTTTTTTTCACGTTTGTTAACATTGAAATTTCCCGGGAAATTTCCCGTTTCCTTTGGAAACGTTTCTCGTGGTTCCACACTTACTACTGCTTCCGTAGCAACAGAAAGAATGTTGTGTACCACTGGCATTACTTTAGCCCAAAATTCTCACCCGTTCTTTATTACATCTGCGCATGAAAAAAAAAAAGCACTGATGAAATGCGCTTGTAGTATTGAGGACTTCCAGAATTTGACATTGCACCATACAGAAGTGGCATACAAAATATTTATATGCCATTATGAGTGCTATAATAGCGCGTATATTATGGGCCACATACTGACTCGGCTGAGTTAGGCTAGTACTGAATTTAGAGATCAATCAATCAATCAATCAATCAATCAATCAATCAATCAATCAATCAATCAATCAATCAATCAATCAATCAATCAATCAATCAATCAATCCTTATTTTTCAAGAATACCAAATAATACGTATACAAAGATTATTTGGAACGATAGACTAAAGTGGCTAGTGGCCGGTCCAGTATAGTAAAATATGCACAGCTCCGCTAGAGGGCAAAAAGAGCACGCAAAAGAAAACGATAAAGAACACACACATTCATATATATACGCGTATATAAGCACACCTATATTGAGCATCACCTCAAACCATGTCTCTCAACAAACACGCACGCTCACAGGTCTTGCATAGTTCACAGGATTGCATAAAGCAACCTTAAGACATTTCATTCTTGCGAGCCCATCATCGTTATTATCACTTTGTGGAGAAGTCCCCGAGGGCTGAAGCCTGCAGGCAAAAGCTAAGTCACTAATGAGTCATTCTACTGTGCACCACAGCTTGTGGGGTCTTCAGGTCTCATAGGAGTACCGACCACCGTGGATTCGAGCTTAGCGAGCTACAAGGCCGCATCAGCCGTCAGCCTCTAGCGCCGCTTCGCGCGAGCTCAGGCCACAAGAGGCTACCGAGCGACGCACGCAAGAATACAGTATTGCCCTAAGTTAGCGGAAACCATTTATTGTATCCGGCGGCACCCGACACTGCACGAACGCCCGGTCCGGGGGCGGCGGGGAACCAAAGGGGTCCCGCACCAAGGGCGGAAAAAACAGTCAGGGGTGCCTGTAGCACGCCGCTGCGAGAGCACAGGCTCAAGCTGGGACGCGCCGCTAGGAAAAGTTCCGGCGGCTATGCTACTTGCTCTCACGATAACCAATGTGCCAACTGGCGAGAGCTCAGGCAATCTCCTTCGGCTTGGGCCTCCGATGAGTGCGGCTGGGCGTGGTACGACCTCGCGCAAGCACTAGGCACCCGTTTTTCAGCTTAGCGTCCGGACAGGATCAACAAGCAGCAAAGGCACCGTGCGTGAGCTCAGTCCTAGTCACAGTAGTGTCGGCGGACGAGAGGAAACATGTGCGGTACCCGGTGCAGTCCCAAGGAGAAAGAGAGACGCTACCGTCCCGACAGTAGCCACCAGGGGCCGCTTCGTGACGTCATAGCCCCGCCCTTACCGCAAACCATCGCGAGTGGAGCGCCACCGCTGAAAACTGGTTCAGAGCTAGGAGACCGTGTGGCTTAGGGATTGCAGAAACAGGTGAAATGCGCCCGCGCAATGGCGCGTCGAATCCCACAAATCCCCGCAAGCTTCAAAGCATTTTGTCTTGAGAGATAAGCTTGAACGTTTTGACACACTAATTGAGAATGTTTAATGACTTTGGCAGGCTAGTGAGCATACGTGCATGTTTCACTATCAATCACAGTTATCATACAATCATACAACGTTTATTACAGCAGAAAAGCGAAAAAACGAGCCCAGAAGTCCTTCGTTACACATTATTTTTTTTTCATGTGGGACGTTGCTGAAATGTGCCTGCTGCGGAGTTTCCCTACTTTCTTTGTTTCAGAATCCGGGCACGCGGACTGGTACAGAGGGTGCAGTAACGATAACATTTGCTGGCATCCTCGTTTACGCGGAGTGCCGACATATAGTCACCTAGCCTGCTTGAGCTAAAGAGGTTTGACTACTTTCATTGCTGCCTATCACTTTGCTTATCTCTCCTTTGTCTTCTCTCTCTTAATTAAAAACTCTACCTCTATATTGTACGGTTACCTATGCCTGTAAGGACTCCGGTTCCACCAATCTTTTCCTTGTTTTTTTTCTTTGATTACTCTAAACGTCTCTTGCTTATTTTGAATCATTCCATCCGCTTTGAATCCTACAGCGCGCAAAAGAGGCCCAACCCATGTCACCCTGCACCGCCTCATTCGTGGCTTTACCGTGGGCCTTCAATGCCAGTCGGACCACCGACCTTTGGTTAGCTTCCAGCCGCGACAAGATCTCCAATATTGAGCACAGGCTTAAAGGGACGCTAAAGGCAAATAAGAAGTCGACGGGGACTGTTTAAATCCCGTTACAGAAACCTCGCAATGCTTGTTTCGTGCTGCAAAGGAAGAACTTAGATTACGAGAAAATTGCATCAGAAGGGCTCGAATACCTTTTGCTTATAATGTGCGCCATCCTGAAGTGTGGTACGTCGCCAAATGTAGAACCAATTACGGAAATCAAATGTTAAAATTTCGATTGCCTACACTTCTAAACCACATAATAAAAGAAAATAAGATTGACATATCTAGTACATCACCAAAACAACTGCGTTTAATGTTTGTATAATGATGTGATACGATCATTTTCTATTTGACTACTGTATAATCCTCTTTACAGTGACGTTTTATAACTCCTGTAAGTGTTTTCCTCTTAGTAGGTTGTATTCCATTAGCCGCACGCTTTTATGCTTCCCCGTGTGATAGGGGTCAGGGCTCCTCAAGCTGTTTTTACAGCTTTTACCTGTCCTCCTCGTAACATTTTCTTGTTGCGGAATAAACTCAATTCAATTCAAAATTCAAATCTCCCGCCACCAAACCGGAAAAGGGGGGGGGGGGGGAGTGGTGACTTTGCATACGCCATCACCGCCCTTTGCTGCCATCAGTGAGTAAAACGGCGCCCAACAGACGGCGGCACCGAGCCAAGTCATAGCGTAGGATTTGCCGCTGCAGCTGCTTTTTGGTCAAGTGGGCCTAGACCGTTCAGGGATCCCGCGGCATAACATGGAAGTTGAATTCTCTGCTATTTACAGTTTGTGCAAGTTTCGCGAGCCAGCAAAACCAGCGCAGCACTACGCGATGACGAAACTGCTGAAACGCGAAAGCGTGGGCGGTGCAGAGTCGAGCGAAATCGACACCTTTCGAACGCATGCGTCGCCGTCAAGAGTAAATTCAATTAGTTCTTTTTTCTGAAGATGAAATGGAACTAGACAACATTTTATTTCATGTTCTAATACAATACAATGATGTTTTTTGCAACTAGTGGTTGAGAACTGCTGACAGAATTTAATTGAGGAGTGCTTTCGTCATCGGGCAAGTGCATGAATGGCCCGCGGGAGTCTCTCATCGTGCCCTGCATTTACCTCAGCTTCTCGATCACTAAGTCCCTGTTCGCGATGATATGGACGCCTTACAGATTCCCAAGCACTGGTCTATCACTTTAGCTTGACTTAATATTTGTCTTTAGTGTCCCTTTATATTTGCGAACTTAAGCGCTGCCACTATTACTCCGTTCTAAATTATTCGCACCACCTCATACTTATTCTAGCCCCAAAGAGCTCTGCTTCATTATTGCCGCATTCCACTTCCCCTTCATCGTCAGATTATCTTGATGGATGGTCGAGTACGTCCTTCCTTCGTTTAGGTATACCCCAGGTATTTATTATGCTTGACTATGGGTATAACTTGCCGTTGAATTGACGTCATTACTCGTCTCTTTGTTAAAAACCCCAATTCTCGATTTTTTCTGTTCTAGAATAAGGCTAGGCATGTCGCTTCACTGCTGTGCGTCTTCGAACGCCCCTCTAAGTCCCGCTAATCGTCTGCATACATCAGCCAAGGCACCACCCTCTGTTGCGTATAGTGTTCCCATTACGGATGTATCATAGACAAAAACCTGCTGCTCCACCTGTTAGTATAACACAGACGAAAAGAAAAAAAGAGAAAAAAATGTTTATTTGAGAATCACAACACAGGAAAAAAATCTTTATAGAAAGGCCCAGTCAAATACACCAAACGAAATTTCCAGTCGGCACCTATGCCAACCGAATTTGCACTTTTGAGCACCTTCTATCAAGCGACGGGGGACGCCACCGCCGAAGCGAGTCTTGCGCACTTCAAGGAACAAAATTTTGCTTGATCGGTCACCACAGCTGCGTGTCAAATGACCCTGAGGTCTCTGGGCATACCATGGGTTCGAAGACTATAGGGCCAAATTCGCAAAGCTTTTCGTTTGTCATAGGCCAGACACCTTCGGTAATAATATGTCGGACATCTCAACTGACTGGCGTTTGCTGTTACAAGGAGGAGGAGGAAAAACTTTATTTGCTCTAATGGTGTAGAAATTAGCGGTGGCAGATGTGGTCGGCCATCTTCATGGTCTTCTTCCCCATCTGCGCAGGGTCGACGCCCCTATTCCAGGGCACCACTGAGGGTGGCTACTCGGCGAGCGTGCCTTACTAGTCCATGCTGGACTTTCGGGTCGCTGCTGGAGAGCACCCTCTCCCACTGCTCCGCACTCGGGTCTTTTATTTGAAGGAATTATTATATCCGTTGCTGTTACAAACCATCTTGAGAGGAAACTTTAGCCCGCGGGTGCTCCTATCTAAATACATCTAAAAGGAGAATTCGTTTTTATCGGCAACCACTGCACCAAATTTTAGGAGGTTTGTTGCAAAGAAAAACTTAAAATCTAGTGACTGTTGGTTTCAAATTTGTGAGTAAGGTAGTCAAATTTTTATTAAAGATTGGCAAAAATAGAAAATTTTCAAAGAACGAAACTATCAAGTTAACAACTCTAACTCGGCAACGAAAAATGATAATACGATTCTGTATATTGTATCTAATAGGACATCTAAAGCGGACAAAATTGATATGTTACACATGAATCTAAAAAAATGATTAGTATGGAAATGCAGCTTTTGCAGAACCCCTGTAAACAACGTAACAACTTCACGTAAGATATAAAATGTCAAACTGAATTTGTCCGCTTTCAATGGTCTAATGGATGCCGTTTACAGAACCGCGATATCTGTTCTTGATGCAGAGCTATGAATTTGTAAACTTCGTGCTTCTATTTTCTTAAAACTTTCAAATTTATGAAACTTCTTGTAACAAATTCAGGAGCTATATCGAAATCCCGCTTTCAACAGTCACTAGAATTTAACTTTCTTTCTCAAATGCAAATTTCATTATAATCGGCCCAGGGGTTATCTCAGAAAAATGTTTTTGCGTTTTGTATGTATTTGAGTTGGCGGCTTCGGAGTTGGGCCCGAGCTAAAGCTTCCTCCTAATGTAAGAACCAATTTGTAAATACGGCACTAATTTTCTAACTGGTGTGATCGAAGAAATCTCCTCGCACCCAAAACGCCTGCAAGCGCGCTGCCTGCATCGAGAACAGGCGCATCATTCTGTCTTGCACGTTCGCTGTTATTCCAGCAATATCTGTAGCTTAGCTTTTATTATGGACGATAAAAATACGCGGCCCACGGCTCCGGGTGCAAGAGCGGCTGCGAACCCACACCGCGGCGCTGCTATGTCCATCGGGCTAAAGTCCCTCATTGAGGGGCTTTACATCGGGGGCCTGCTTTGAGGGTGCACCGAGTGACCACAAACTTCACCCTCACTCTCGTGTGGCCAAGTTACCCACTTGATAAGCTTCAAACGCGGCGCTCAGCTGTTTCGCTCGTGATGGTCAGTGCACTGGAGGGCGCTTCCATTTTGCTTCGTTTGCCGTGCTGCCGTAGTTCTTGGCACGGCTGGCAGGTTCTGACCGTTTCTGCAATGTGTGTAACGATTTCACCTTAAAGGAGAATGGAACATTAGTCAGGACGGGCGTTGACACCAACAAAGTGGTGGCTCCTTTGCTTGCTACTCCTACACTCTCAGACAAAGGTATGTGCACCCTTTGGGGTGTATATCTGCCACGCAACGATAATCGTCATCTGCCTTGCTTGCGTTTCCTTTCTTGAAAACGCCGCGCCCGCTACTTTCCTATCGGGAATGCTATGTCATGCTGATAACGCGCATGCCGTTCGTTACTGGGAAGTACCGGGCTCGCAGCGTTAAAGAAAGGAAATGCGGACAAAACAGATGACGTTTATCGTTGTGTGGCAAGATACAACCCAAAGGGTGTAATTTTGTTTTAGAGTGTATGCACCATTGCCTTGCCATGACGTCTTTCGTCGAGAGCCTGCATGCACGTGCGCCGTCCGTTCAAACGCCAGGCACGGAAGCGCGGCACACACGGGCGCGAGGCGCCCGTAAACGTGAAGCGTGAAACCAAATCGGACATATACGTTCTGTGCACTTAGCCGAACAGTCGCACTGCTGTCTCGCTCCCTAGTGCTTTTGCAATTTTTCGACGTTTTGTCAAATAGCTTTGTCGAAGAGGTCGGACGACTCGCCAAGGTACCTTCCCTACCGGAGGCCGGGGGGGGGGGGGGTTCGACTCCCGTCGCTTTGATAGGAGCCTGCAGAAGAGCCCGATATGGTAGCGGCGAGAGCTCCGTCATGACTACGCCTGACCTGACATCGGGTCAGAGGCCACCGACTGACCCTGAGAGCAACCGTGACTTTAAGCGATACAAGGCTACAGAAACAGACGACGAGTCTACGCTTACTGACGATTGTGACATAGCTGACATCACAGATCTGGACGATGAAGGCTTCAGGCTTGTGCGTCACCGCAAGAAGAGGACCGTCGGAATCCCAGTGATTATTACCCCTGCCACAGAAGGAGCCGACCTGAAAAAAGTTAATGCCATTGTTCTGTCTACAGAAATTGAAAAAATTCTTGGCGCATCGCCAGTTAAGAGCCGATTTACTGCTCAGGGAGCCCTGCTTCTAGATGTACAGACAGAAGAGCATGTGAATTCCCTTCTCAGCTGCAAGTCAATCTCAGGCACTGCAATCTCCGCACGAGTGCCCAATTCGTACCTGCAAAACACGTGCATTATTAGAGGAGTAGCGAAGTGGTACACTGACGAGGAACTGTTGGTATACCTAAAGCCACAAGGTGTTTACCACGCAAGGAGAGTCACGCGACGCGTTCAAATTTCCGAATCCGAGTGGGAGTCCAGGCGAACCAGCTCCGTGGTTCTTACGTTCGCTCCAAATACAGACCGTCCAGAGAAGATCAACTTGGGCTTCACAAGACACGAAACCATTGACTACGTTGAGACACCACCTCGGTGCTTCAAGTGTCAGCGCTATGAACGCCAGTTCTAAGGATATGGTGGGTCATTAATAACCTTGCTGGAAACTTTCGAACAAACAAGCCATTGGAAGCCCTAGCATTGAAGTTAGGCAAGACACTCGCTTGTCTTGCGAATGCCTTCGCTGAAATTTACTCTTCCGGCAGGTCAGCCGGCGCAACCAACCCGCCTCCGCCGCTATCGTCGTCTCTAATGGATGCTCCTTTCACACTCAGAGAGCTGGAACTAGCTATGAGCAGCCTCCAACGTCGCTGTGCGGTGGGACCTGACCTTATCAGTAATCATATGCTGACTAACCTACCGGTTCAGAGGCTTTCAGAGGCTTGAGTTCTTCTATTGCTTTATATTTAAGGAAGTTCTCCGAATAGTGAGTGGAACTAGACACGCACTCGTAGTGTTCACCGAGAGCATCAGCCTGGTCTTGCAGGGTATCGCCTTGTCTGTTTACCAAAGGGAGGAAGTACGTTTGTCGCCCTCTTGTGCTATTTACCCTGTTCCAGACTTTGGCCTCATCTGTATGCGAGTTGCTACCCGATAAAAATTTCTGCCAACTGTCTCTTCTGGCCTGTCGGCGGGTTCGCCTGCCTTGTGATTTTACTTCTTTAAGGTTGATAAGATTCTCCGCAGTGGGGAGGCGCGTAGCAACCCCCACACTTTGTTTTGTTCCTTTCAAGCGATCCTACAATCGTCGTTCTACCACGGGACGCGCCGTTTACACGTCAAGCCATTTAATTCCGATATACATTTAGATGCGGCATCTATTATGAAGGCTGTAAAATACTGTACAGCAGCATCAGTTCCTAAATAAGACATGTCATTCCATGATATACTAGTGAGAGTTCGGAACTTCTCGCAGTCGGCTGTATCGATCTTCCACCTAGGAGCCTGTGGTAGATATTTGTTTTCTTTATATGTTCTCAACAGTATGGGGAAGTGGTCGCTGCCGTAAGGATTGTTCATAACTTCCCATTCGAGTTCAGGCAGTATACACGGGGAAACTAGGATGAGGTCAATCGAAGAAAATGTTATGTTTGCGAGAGAATAATATGTGGGTGCCTTCTTATTCAGCAGGCACGCACCAGAAGAGAAAAGGAAATGTTCAACAAGACGACCTCGCCCATCTATACGAGAGTCGCCCCACAGGCCGTTGTGCGCATTGAAATCCCTAAGTACAACATAAGGTTCTGGCAATTCATCTACGAAGGACTGAAATTCATGTTTGCTTAGTTTGTAGCGTGGGGGTATATAAAGCGAGCAAATAGTGATAAGCTTGTTTAGCAAAACAACTCGAACCGCCACTGCTTCAAGGGGCGTTCTTAGCTGTAAACGTTGACAGGCTATGCTTTCTTGAATTACAATTGCAACACCGCCCGATGATGCGATTGAATCATCGCGATCTTTGCGAAAAGTAACATGCTGTCGGAGAAAGTTAGTGTGTTGTGATTTTAGGTGTGTTTCTTGTAGACACAGCACTTTTGGATTGTGTTTGTGGATAACCTCTTGCACATCATCAAGGTTCCTAAGAAGACCTCTGACATTCCATTGAATGATTTGTGTATCCATGTTAAAGGTAAATAGGTGCTGTGTGTACGGAAACCGAAGTGCTTAGATTACAGAGCTCTTTCGAGGCCCTGTAATCGGGGTCTTGCCCTTTCTGGAGCGTTCGAGGGACCCTCGCCGCTCCTTAGGCGCTTGGCGCGCCGTGAGGACAGGTGTAGTGTCCATTGCCTCTTGTGAGGCGCCGGACACATGCTCTTGCGAGCGAGAAGTTTTCCGTGAGAGTCCTGCCTCGTAAGGCAAAACCCCTGCGCCCACCAGCCCGGAGGACGATGGGCCTCCCTGAGGGATTTGGCTGCGCCGGCTGTTGCCAGCGCTGGAAGGGGCCATGGAGGGTGGGGCAGCCTCGGCTGCGCCCACCTTCGGGGTGGATAGTCCCTTCTCCTCAGTTGACGGAGCAGCGCTAGCTGCAACCGCCGCGGGGGCAGATGGCGTAACTGCCGACTCACTGCTTGTGGGTCGGACAGCCGCTGGAGGCCGTTGTGACGCTGCCCCCTGACGCGCCACATCGGCAAAGGTTTTCTTTGGCAGGTAGGATACCCGCCTGCGTGCCTCCTTGAAACTTATATATTCCTTTACTTTAACCGTTACGATTTCCTTTCCTCTTTTCCAAGACGGGCACGACCGCGAGTATGCGGCATGCTCGCCATCACAATTAACACAATGTGGAGTGTTCTGGCACGTTTCGGAGGAATGTTCATTGTCACCGCACTTGGCACAAGTCAGCCGGCCTCGACAGTTCTGTCAACTGCGGCCGAAATGTTGGCACTTAAAGCATCTGAGAGGATTGGGAACGTATGGCCGAACACGAAGTTTGATATAACCGGCCTCGATGGTCTAGGGAAGGACACTTGAGCCGAAGGTTAGTATCAGATGTTTCGTCTTGCTCTCTTTTCCATCTCGCCTCATCTTAATTCGTTTAACATTGATAACATTCTGATCACTGAAGCCCTCCAAGAGTTCAGCCTCAGTGAGCTCTATCAAGTCATCGTCAGAGACAACACCACGGGTGGTGTTCATCGTGCGGTGCGGGGTTATAATTATTTTGGTTTCCCCAAATGACACTAGTTTTGACAATTTTTCATATTGTTTTTGATTTCGGAGCTCCAAGAGCAGATCACCGCTTGCCATCCTCGACGCCTTATAACCAAGACCAAAGACTTCAGTCAATGACTTGGAAACAAGTAAGGGTGAGATTGTTCGTACTGATTTATCTGGTTTTGCAGAGTGGATCACATGGAAACGCGGAAAGGATTCCTTTTGGCTGCCAAAAAACTGGAAGACTTCATCAGTGCGCCCTCTTTTCTAAGGGCGATCAGGCAGTGGAGGGAAGGAAGTAGCCATGTGTGGACGTGTAGTTTTCGGCAGCAACGCTAGCCACCCGCCATGGAGTCCAACAAGGGGACGCTGCAGGGCCTGAAAAACAGCGCCTGCAAACTCCAGCTGTACGTTGCCACTATAACACAATATGACATAACCAAGGTTGGTTACTCACACAAGGTTAACCCTTGCTGCCAGGAAGGTTGGAAGTAATAAAGAAATGAGAAAGAGACAGGAAAGGTGGAAAGTAAGGAAAAGACGAAGGTTGTAGGGAAAGAGAGACAGGAAAAGGCAACTACCGATTTCCCCCGGGTGGGTCAGTCCGGGGGTGCCGTCTACGTGAAGCCGAGGCCAAAGAGGTGTGTTGCCGCCGCCGGGGGGCCGTAAAGGTCCAAACACCCGGCATTGGCTCAACCCCCAGGATCCCCTTTTCCCCGGATACGGCTAAGCCGCGCATGGCTACGCGCGGGAGGGTCCAACCCTCGTGTGCTCGGGTACGTGGTGTCGCAACACACCAAACGCCTGCTCACGCAGACGCCCCTGCGGGGGTCTACGCCCGGTATAGCCCTCTTACGACGTATAGGTAACATGCCACGCTCACATTTTTATGCAACATTGAACACGCTTCGCGTGTTAGGATTGCGCTGCTCGAGACAGAGGGAAAGGATAGAACCACCCTGGACATTCGAGGACATCACATACAACTTAAGTGTACCACGATTGCAATCAAAGAGCTGCATTCCATCTGCAGAAGCCAAGTCATTAGTCTCGGAACACCTGAACACGACTTACCCGACACACTTACAAGTATACGCAGATGGCTCTGTCAAGGCAGACGAAGACCACTGCGCAGCTGCATTCTATATTCCCTCTCTGACATATACGTGGTCTGGCCGTTTGGAATGTATAACCTCGTCGACAGTTGTGGAAGGCGTAGCAATAGCTTCTGCTCTGTGCAAACTAAAGACTTTGCCTCCGCAGAATGTGGTTGTCCTTACGGACTCAAAGGCCGCATTACAACAAGTATACCGTGGTTTGCCATCCCTCAAGTTCCCACGCAAATCACTAGCCATCATGAAAGAACTCAGCAACAAAGGCTTCACAGTGAAGTTTCAGTGGTTTCCCTCCCACATTGGTATCTCAGGAAACGAAAAAGCTGATGGGCTTGCATACGCAGCGCTCTATCATTCTCCCAAAATCAAGGCTCCAAAGAGTAATCAAGTGCAAAAATCTGACATTCGAAATCACTTTGCGTCGCTTTGGGTTCCACCGCATATGCCCTGCGTAACCAAGAGATTGCACCGAGAGGAAGCCTCACTTCTATATCGATAAGGACAGGATCTGCTAATACACCGGCCTGGTTATTTAAAACGGGGCGAATCAATTCTCCGAACTGTACGGCATGCAACGAGACAGGAGACACTGATCACGTTTTTTGGTCCTGCCAGCAATTCCAAGATGAAAGAGATACTCTCCTGAAGAATCTGCAAAACAAGGACCTTCCGCATGCGCGCCTGCAACACCTTATATTTCCCGAGGGATCAGTTATAACCCGCAAAGAAACTTCACGTTTCCTCATCGAATTCTTAAGAGAGACTGGTTTGATGGACATATGGTAAAACCCTTCAGCGGTATTGTAAGAGACGCTCGGGCGGAGCAATTGCCGACCTTGATCGCTAGGCTAATTCACCACCACCACCACCTGCCAAAGCCGTTGCGGGGAGTAAGGCAAGCGCGCACTGACGAACCCTCTTTCCGACTGACTGTCAGCTACGAAACAGCCTAACGCCGCACTTGAAATTTATCAAACGCGTGACTTGGCCGCCCAAGTGCGAGGGCCATGGTGAGGGCGAAGTTTGTCGTCACTCGGTGCACCCTCAAAGCAGACGACCGATGGAGATAGCAGCGCCGCGGTGTGGGCCTGCAGCCGCTACTGCGCCCGGAGCAGTGGGCTGCATATTTTTGATCCCGATTGTGCACCAATAGCCACGGTAAGTTACGACGACGGGTGCACCTGCCGCTCGTTTCAGGAGCGGCCTCAAGGCATTTGTTGATTTGCGAGGTTTCGCATACTGCGCATCGTCTGCTCCGCAAGTAATTTTCAGGCGTACCTTAATTCCTTTGATTCTCATCAGTTCGGGTAACCCGCGGAGCCAGCGCGCGCGTTATTAGAATCCAAGGACCGGTAAGCAAACACTGAATACCACATATCTGCCTGTGTTAGCAGTCAATTCCGGATAGGAATTCATCATCCAGAGAGCGCGCAGTGAATGAAGGAAGCGAGAATGTTGATTTCATGGAATAGGAGAAAAAGAACTAGTTGTAACTGCAGGAATTTCTTTTATAATCAAGGCACCTTTCTCGACTCATCGTGCACTCGCTCTACCGGACCACAGGAGACTACTGCGAGACACAATGGCACCAAACAGTATGCCCGAAGAACTAGGAAAAATATTCAGGTATGTAAAACCACAGCTTACGGTAAGTGACGTCCAAGAGAGAACAACGTTTCAGCACTAATTCGTGTCAATATTCTTCTTCTTCTTCTTCTTCTTCTTCTTCTTCTTCTTCTTCTTCATCATCATTATCATCATCATTGTAGTGTTACGTCCAATGCAGGACGAAGACCTCCCCCACGATCTCCAATTATCCCTACCTTGCTTTAGATGACTCCAACTTGCGCCTGCAAATTTCTTCACTTCATCACACCGCCCAATTTCCTGCCGTTCTCGACTGCGCTTCCCTTTTTTTGGCACCCATTCTTTAACTCTAATGGCCCACCAGTTATCTACTGTATACGCGCTGCATGGCCTGCCCAGCTCAATATTTTTTTCTGTTAATGTCAACTACAATATCGGCTACCCCCTTTGCTCTCTTATACACACCGCTCTTTTCCTGTCTCTTAACGTTACGCGTTTTTATTTCTTTCGTGCCACTGTTAACCGTCACCAATTCTGCCAAAGTGCCAGTTGTACGTGCGGTACGGCTAATCCGCAGATAACAGCTGGCTGGTGCAGGAACAATAAGTTTAGAGACGGTAACGCTGTAACTGGCCGTTTGACCTTCGACTATCGATAAATGCGCTACGTCACACGTCAAACGGCCAGTTACAGCGACACGTGTTTACAGAAACACGAAAAACGTGGACGAACGCTCCAGCGAAACAAAGCGCAGCGTTTGCGGCTTAAAATAGCAAACGCTGTGAAAATCTGTCGTATATAACGGGAAAAGATTTTGCAGACTCTCGCGCATGACATTCACTGGCTGCGTTTGAATTGAAAATATTAAGTAGATTGTGGGATCTTACTTGCCAAAACCACGATCTTACTATGAGGCACGCCGTAGAAGGGGGCTCCGAAATTTTGGACCACTTGGGGTTGTTTAGCGTGCACCTAAATATAAATACACGGGTGTTTTCGCATTTCACCTTCATCGAAATGCGTCCGCCGTGGTCGGGATAACTGAGAAGATTTTCAAGCTTAGGTATACATACCACTTTGTGGATTAAGTGTCAATATGGCGGACTGCATGCACGTGGGTGGCACTACCGGGTAAAATGGTGTCGAAGGACAGCGGGCGTGACAATAAACAGTGTCTGAGAGCGTCGAAAATACATACGTAGGTGTTCGCGAGGTAACTGTTCTTTGAGTGCATGACAGTGACAGTGACAAGAACTTTATTTAGAGTGTCCTGAGGAACTCGATTGGGGGGACCGAAGGCTCCCCGATCAAGTTGGTGGCTCCGCCCACGACGGGACAGGGAGGTGGTACATGAAAAAATATTTGGCCCCATTTGTCGTTCTTGCAACGTAAATCCCAGTTTCATATACTGGACCGTATATATGCACCTTTTCACGGTATATATTACTTATGCATGCCGGTGACACCAGAGCGCGCCGAATGCCAATCGTGCAATCCAGGGAAACATAACATGGTAAATATTTAGAATGCAAGAGGGCGGAAAAAAAGAAGAAGCTTCAGTGCGGAGAACGGTTGAGGCAAATGCTGTAGAGCTGATGACCTGTGAAAGCTTTTGGGTACCTTTAGCACTGCGATGCTATAGTGATAGTGCCAGTGATAGTCAGTGGAGAACACGACGTAGCTGGGTAGAAAACATGGACGTCGAACTAGATTCTGAGGCTAAAGGCACGTACGCGACGACACGCATAAGAGAGAGACACATACACAAGGCGCCACTTCCAACCAAACGGATGGCGATGGTTGGAAGTGACGCCTTTCAGGTCAGAATATGCTAAAACGACACAGACAATTTTCCATTCTAACACCGAAGTACGTACAGTACCGGCTTCTAAGAAACCTTGGAACAGGACGTAAGAGTAGTTACTGGACATGTGTGTTTTTCAGGAGCTAAATGGGTGGAACTCGATCACAGAGTACTCAAGTAACCTTGAAACAGGAGGTAAAATACTATAACAGCAGTTACCGAAGTACTAAGTACGTACGAAAAACGGATGTTTTTCTGGAGCTAACTGGATGGAGCTCCGCAGGCAAGCCCTGAAATCTAATAAACCTTGGGATTTGAAATTTATCGCGAGACAATTGCCTTGGTATACACAAGCGATAATAGGCTTGATGATTGATGGAGGAGGACGATATACCTTATGTGGCAATGTGACACCTGTCATTACCCAAGTACAAAGACGCAGCATTCATCAAACCATCCATCCGTGCGTCCGAGCACCTTATGGGAAACATCGTTACACTGTGACAACGATGAATAGAACTGAATGCATGATTCCTATCAGGAATGTCGTCATTCTTGATCAGGCGCCATTGTAGCCACCTCAGCTCGGAGGAAATTATGCCTTGGCAAGCCAAGGGCGTGATTTTATAGCGACGGCTTCCGCAGATTCTATGCCACTCTTGCCATCCACCATTCACGGTGATTGATAAGGGTTCCACCTAACCTTACGTGAAGTCGTTCCCTTTCTCATTTGCTCTCGATAAGTCGAACAAACACGTGAGCTTTAAGACTCAACGTATACTGGCCGAGAATGTTTGGTTGCCGGTGTAGTTTCTAATCGATGCACACTTGTTCAGCTGCTCTGTCACGGCAATGCATGCAGAGCGGAAACCCTTAAACCTATCACGCATTCTGACGTGATGTCGTCAGAGCGCGTGGACTCAGCCGACTCGTTTGGCTTCGATGCTCCATCCTAGGCAGCGAATTTGTAGCGGTGCCTCCCGCTCGACTCTATGCTACTGCTATCATACACCGTTCTCAGTCGGCTGACCTCATTGATAACGCTGGTGGAGCGTAGCTCCAATCACTGACAGACGTGTGAAAAGCGGGACAAGCAATTGCATCGGAAAAAGCAACGCTACCAAATCGCGGTAATTATGGGTATTTTTTTCCTCCATGTCTACGCACTCCAGAATGCGCTCGATTAACTTCTCTTAGTCTTTGTAGTTGGTTGGCAGAGTGCTTTATTTCCTCAAATTAAGTTTCACACAGCAAGATTTTATAGTGTATCTCTATTGCAGTGTAATAAACCCCTGTCTTTGTGCCCGTGTTACTTTTCTTTTCAGTGTGATAGACGAGAACAGAGACGCCATGCTACAATCGCTCAAGGAACTCGTGGCCATTCCCAGCGTGTCGGCAGACAGAGCTCACCGTGACGATATTGTGAAAGCCATGCACATGGTCAAAAAGGCAAGCGTTTAATGTATGGCCTAGAGAAAAAACTGTCACGTGGTCATTAACGTGTAGCAGGATTCATATATAGGTAATGTATAGGTAAAAAAGCATATATAGAGGAACACTATATCAGTAGTTCTACGTGCGAGCGTCTTAGTTCCAAATATTATCCAGCCAATGGCGTAGCCAGGGGATGGCACACCGTGCACGGGTCCTTACCAAATTTTCCGTGTTAGTATGCCGCTTGCGCAGCGTCCCCCTCCTTCCCTACCCTTTCCATTGCCGTGATCACATGCTCCAAACAAACAAACAAACAAACAAACAAACAAACAAACAAACAAACAAACAAACAAACAAACAAACAAACAAACAAACAAACAAACAAACAAACAAACAAACAAACAAACAAACAAAAACATTCTGCCTACGTCACTGTATCCAGCTCACTCTGAACACTATTTGAATACCGCGACAGATGCTGCTTGAGCAATCTCTCATCCGCCTCAGCCTCTGAGTGCACCTCACTCGGATGAATGCGTCTAATTAAATATTTTCGATTTCGTAAAGCAATCTCGAATGCGTATATTGGCTCCCACAGGAATGCAACTATGCCTTAGCAAATTTTCGGCACATCTTTCTTTCCTCGCTCTTGGAGGTAACTCCTAATTTAATTTCTCTTTCGTAAGGTGTTATAGCGAACCCTGTAGCGCTAATTTGTTAAGTTCTTGCGCCTCCCCTAGTTTTCCCAAACACTTGAATAATAATCCACTGCTGTGCACTGAATCTCGTATTGATGCAAATTTTTCACTGCTATGTGATTTTTAGTTTTTATGGAGTTGTTGTTTCTTGTCTCTCCGCGATCTGTGCCGCATGCAGTGAGACTTTTACACTTTTTTTTGTGACACCCTCAATTGACCTACATTATTACAATTCGTTCAGTGTGTTCTATGTTCTGCAACGCACACGCGTTACTTCCTTGCAGTGTTGTCCAGAACGAACTCATGCTCACTCCATAAAAACAACTGCCTCAAACATCCAGGTGGCTATTACTTGCCACAAGAAAAACTAGATAAATTTCCACAGTATCCCCAGTGAGCAAATTTACCTACAGGTCTACCTGAACGACTTCTATATTATGGTAAACTTTCGTCCCATTCCCACAACTATAGTTCTTTCCAGCTGTGCGCGGACGCTTTCTTACGCACACAAAGGGCTGATTCTAGCACTATTAAATGGCCCCTCATTAGGTTTGTGCACTGTAAATGGACAAGCGTGGTGCATAGATCAAGCGGTGGAAATCGTATCTGCTATGCGTTACACTAATGCACGTGGCGGAAACAGCCGACGTTCAAACAAAAGCCTGCGCGCTCGTAGCAGAGAAGCCGCTCGACCAGCCGTCGAGGTGACGTCACACATAGCGATTCCATGTCACACGCATGACACCTACAGCGCACAAATAGGCCGCAGCAGGGCGAGTAACATAGAGAGTTCCTGCGAAGCCCAAAACGCGCATAACCGCCGTTAGAAATGCGCCGCTATGTTTAATATATGACCTATAACACTAACAGTGCGGATGTGCCGGGCTGCGTGACAAACCGTTTCAAGGAAGTCACTACACAAGAGAGCTATCGATAACTCTTACCTAGTCGCTCTATATTATAAATGCAAATAGTTATTTTGTTTACTTTATCCTCTCTGCATTCCTTTTTCCCTGTCTTTTTATTCGAACGCGACCTTGGTGCCGCTTCATAACTCCTAGAGTTTATAGTCAAACTTTCCGAAGGGACTTATTGAGGGGCCCCTCAGCAGCTGCCCTTCAAATTGTATATTGCGTTCGCAAACAGTGTAAAGTTTGCCCTTCGTCATGTTGTCCTATGTAACGAAACCTTTCTCACGCGCCATCACCAGATGATGGAGGCCGAAGGCGTGCGCGTGGACATGCAGCCCCTGGGCGACCAGGCCCTCCCCGACGGCACGACGCTGCCCTTTCCTCCGTTGTTGCTGGGCAGCCACGGGGATGACGCCAACAAGAAGACGGTGTGCATGTACGCACACCTGGACGTGCAGCCCGCGAAAATGGTTCGTCCTGTTGGCTTGGAACGGTTGTGTCCACGTTGAGTGCTGCTTATAATCAGGCGTGGCACCACGCGGTACGCAGTCAGAGAGAGAGAGAGAGAGAGAGAGAGAGAGAGAGAGAGAAGGAAAACTGGCTGAAAGCGGCCCTTCTTTTTTGAATGTCTTGGCGAGTTCAGATCAATTTGGGGTTTCTGACATCGGGGTATCTAACCAATTTCACATAGTAAATTAAGCAATTTTGGACCTTGTAGTGCACGTAGGACCACGGAAAAGGCTTGAGGATTAAGCTTGGAACAAAGAACAATAAAGCGCCAAGCTGCGGTGGAGCTATGTACGGAACAGTAATGATACATAATCAGCAAAAAAAGAGGACGAAATGAGACCCAAATACGCTCGTTCAAACTGAGCGCGCCTAAAACCGGAACCGGAAGCGTGGATTTACTCACCGAAATATGCGGGCCTATCCAGGAGATAAGTGCAGCCTAGAAATGAGAGCAAAGGGCTCTATGTAAGAGTAAGAGTACTAAAGCAGGGAGAGGGGGTGCAGCTGAAGATAAGGCGACTCAACAGCGGTTGACATCGAATAAAGGCAAGGTCTGCTGGGGGAGTGCACTTTACTCCCGAATATCAAACATGGAAAAAACATGGAACATAAAAGCACATGGTATACGAATAATGGAAGACCTTGTCTTACTCCGATGTCGACCACTGTTGACTCGTCTTCTTCTATGTATAAACAACATATTAGCGATAATTTTTTTCTGTATCGGTTATTGGACGCCAGCGAACAGCGCTGTCAAGCTGGCCGCTTTGCTAGTTGAAGAATGAATTCGCATTTGAATAGTAAATTTGAAGATGTATCTGTAGGAAAGAAAGTGTGAGGTACGGAATAGTGCACAGTGTGCAACGAATGAGTTTTGATAATGCGTCAAATAGTATGCAAAATTTATGCGTCGTTTGCAAAAACCACAATATTTGGGCAACAAACTTGAGATTTACAAGAAAATCAGAAAGGAAGCCAGAGACTGTGGAACCGGTGATGCAAAGGCAAATAATAGGTCTCATGTGAAACGCGCGGGGCAATGAACGAAAATGAGTTAACGATACAAGAACCAAAATTAGTGCGCCTTATCAATAGACGCGATGCGCCGGACAAAGTACTGAGTAAAGTAATAGAGTAGATATCGAGAAAAGAGAAACCACAACTGCTAAATAGCCGGTATATATGACAGGTGCTGTCTGCTTATGCAGGATACAGGAATTCTTTGGGAACGTCCTTTGTATTTAAAACGAGATAACTATGATCGAGTTTCTAAGAATTTAAGGCATGAAAAGTTAGGCGTTGAAGGAGACGGACACGAGAGGAAGACGAGTTGAGCTGCACTTTTCTTTACCTTTGCTTCCTCGTCTTCCACGCCTGACCTTTCAAGACTCAAGTCATGAATCCACGTTTCTGCAGTATACTACACAATTGCAATGTCGTGAGAAAGATGGTGCTCGTGTCGTGTACACCTCCCTAAATTATCTTTTGTTTAAGATAGCAATATTTAACTATGATACAATGCAGCAGTGTTATTTGGGCGATGTGACGAACGATAAAATGCTGAGCATATATTTCCGGTTCTTCCAGACTGTAGAGGTAATGGTGCTCTCAAAACAAACACTATGGAACACTTGCACTGTGCAAGTGTTCGCTGCACTGTGCAAGTGCAAGCGCTGTGTCTGTGTATCTGTTTCTTTCTACGTCCTCGTCCAGTCGCGCTTATACACTCTACCATGGATTCTAACCAACTAGCCCGCCAACGTGTTTTAACTTGCACTTACTCGCCATATTATAGTACACTGAGCTTGGCCGCATAGGGATATAATTGCAAGAGTCGTGCGAATTCGTCCATGTATTTTCTGCCGTGAGAGAAAAAAATACCAAAAGAAAGACATGAAGGTTAACCAGAAGATATATCCGGTTGGCTACCCTGTACCGGGGAAGGGGGAATAGGATGCGATATACGAGATAAAAAGAAGAAAAGAAATAAGAACAATACACAACTTTCCATGTAGGCGCTGTCACACAATCTGTAAAGGCACCCCATAGTTATACACAGTGTCAATGCCCCACTAATATAATGCATGCGACGTCACGTAATGCATCGCCACGACTTGTCACACAGTACCTTGTCATTCAAATAATACCGCAGCGCCTTCATAGTGGCTCGCGATGATGGTCGTGTTGGCCGGTTTCCATGAATTTTATTCATCGAGAGCGGAAGCTTGTCCATTTGGTCCAGCGGGGCTAAGAAGGCTTCTTCTTTGCTGGTTGAAATGAAGGCACTCGCAAAGAAGGTGCCCGATCGCTTTGCTGCACTCGCACAAGTCACAAAGTGGGCTATTGACCCTTCCGATCGTAAAGGAGTACGCATTTCAGAATGCTACTCGAGCCCATAGACGGGCCTCTGTGGGACAACCTGCAAGCTGTATTATACACAGCATCGGACGTTTTTACAAGACAGTAATTTCTTTGTTTCGGCTCGGTGCACAGTCCGACGGCTGGGTGAGCGACCCATTCGTGCTTCAAGAGCGCGACGGCAAGCTGTACGGCCGTGGTAGCTCCGACGACAAGGGACCGGCGCTCGCCATGGTTTGGGCGCTGCACGCTTACAACAAGGCCGGAGTGCCTCTGCCGGTCAACCTCAAGGTACGCTCAATAAGACCCGCTGGGGGGAATGACGGTTCATTGTGCTTAAGGAAAGACGCAGTGCAGCACGGACTAGGGCAGGCAGAGGAACAGACACGAACTGACGCTGACTTAATTGCTCCAGCCACCGCGTTTGTTCCTTCGTTCGTCCTTGTCTATGTGTGTGTAGCTTCGTTTACATGAATCCGATAAAGTCGAGTCGAGTCGGCTTTTCAAGCGGAAATGCAGTCGTTGGATTCACCTAAACGCTAGCGGATCGAGCCGAGCGTCAAGACGATTCTTTCAGCCCGTCCGCATGGGTTGACAAAAACCAACCCGTCTGGCAAGATGCTTGTAAACGTTGTCGGGTAGGGTGGTGTCAGCTCGACTTCTGACTCGATTCGCTCACGTTGAGTTCGTGTAAACTAAGTTTATGTTGCGTTATATCTTTTCTTCAGCTTAAGGTGCGCGATAGGCCTGGGCTACTGTGCGCCAAGGTGACTCAGTGGGTGAGCGGCCACAACATTCTACTTACCTGCGGCGCGAGGTCGCTAGTTCGACGTCCAGTCATGGTTGCCGCTTTCCGATCAGGAGTAAAAAAAAAAACGCTTATGTTTTCAAGAAGAAGCGTTTGCGCGTGAAGTCAGCTTGGATTTATCTATGTAAATACACGTGAACCATAGGAAGGCTCTCTTACGGCAACCATTTAACCAAGATTTGATTGGAAATTGTTGCATTTGTGCATCTAAACAAAACTAGATTTTACCTATTGCTGGATGCGGAGCTTGAATTAAGATCCTCAACTTTGCGAGGACATAACATTGTCCCAAATTATTTCGTTATTGTCGCCTGAGTAACCAATTTGGGACATTGGGATAGTTAGCTCTGATGTAGCTTATATTCTCATGTTTCTACACCCAAATAAAAACAAATTAATAAACAATATAAAGGCTGAAGCACAAGAAGCATTTCTTTATGCGTATGAAGCGGACCAGTATAAAATATTAGCTCGCAGCTTACTTGAAATCATTGCACATTATTTACGGGAATTACGCGAAGGAGCTTTTCACCAACTGTTGGTGATTGTTAAGAGCGGGGCATAGCATATTAGCTTTATCCGCTATAGTAGCCCCGAAGTCATTATAGTCATCATCATTACTCTAAACATGTAGTTTAGAGAAGCGCCTTCTTTTTAATTGCTGATTTACCAAACTGTTTACGTTACACTCCTGAGCTCGTATTCATAAAAAAAAATCTTACGCTACATTTGTTCCTAAGAAAAAAATTCGCCCAATCCTGTTCCCGGGCATATCATTAGCGAAAACGGCCGAACAATGGCAAATAAAGGTTTGTAAATTCTGCCTCCATTTTTTTTTTATTTTCAGCAGTTTTTGTGTAAAATTTATGCCATATAAAGAAAATCTGCTACCTATAGTCCGTGACAACGTAACAATTAGAATCAAGCTCCGCCTAGAAAAACTTAGTGCATTTTATTTTAACCTCTGAAAGAGAGCCGAGCATGCTGGATTTCGCTTACAGCTTAATGACTTCGTTATGCCAATATATATGCTAGACTAATTGTAATATAAAAGCTAGTTGTTTCAAGCTAAAATGCTTGCTATGGCTGAGAGTGATACCAAGATCACCTATTAAATTTGTATCAGACTTTGAGGTTTCATCCTGAGACCAGAGACACAGAGAATGATCTGTACGAAAAAGAAAAGCAACAGTAGTTGTAAACACGCCAAACCACTTGACGTCAGGCAAATACGCGAACCTAATTGGCTGGCGCGTCTGCGCAAATTGTGCTCGAGTTGGTCAAGGTTCACATAATTGCAATTCTTAGGCTGTCACCGACTATACATTCAATAGGCATCCCTTGGCAGTTGACCTCATCGAGTTGGCTCAAGTGGATGCCGACCAAGGCGATTGTTGCGTTCACCTGTGTTTCGACAGGAACTACCAAGGTACGGCTTCCTCCTTAAAGCCGCAGGTGTGTGGAACATACTTCTGACGAACTTACAGCTCGACGTTGTCCGGCGCCGGAGCGTTCACATCGCACGGTTCGGTGAACGCACAGTTATTGCGGACGAAATGTGCATCACGTGGTTACTGATAAACGCGTATACCTCAAGGTACACTTCTAGGGCCGCGACCAGAGCCCGTGCGCAGCGACGCACCGACGGCAGGCGATGCCGCGGCGTGCTGCAAATACGCTACAAACGCGTCTCGCGCGGTTTACCGGTTTATGCGAACCTTAAACCACTTTCACCACCAAGCTCTCTCTGCAAAAAACGATCCAAATAAGGCGATTGTGTTTACTTGTTCAGAAAATATAAATGATAAGAAAAAGCGAAACCAAATACTACGAAAAACCTTAATTTCAGAGCAATACTCCTAAAATATTTTGAAAAAAGAAATAATAAACTGAAAGCTTGCTTAGCCCCAGTACGAGTAAAACACTGTGGAACTTCAAAACTACAAGGTTAGCTGAAAAGGTGTGTTCTTTGCACTATAATAGAGCGATACTACGGCTTTGATAAACGCCCGTGGCTTCGGTAGTTGTAAAAGCTGGCCCCTGTGTGGTATAATTCAAAACAAGAAGTAACTAGCGCCACGCAGCGTTCTTCCTACCAGGTCCTGGTTTCCTTCCGAGCGCTTCTCTTCCGATGACTTGACGATCCTTATGACCACACGGAGCAACTGCTTGATAGCTTTTGCCATTTAGCAGTTGGCGGAATGTACTTGGCGAAGTGGCAAGCAACACGCCGTAACGTAAGAGCAGTTGAGGATTTGCATCCTTTTTTGTGAGAAAACTCAGAACCCCTACAAGACGATGTCAACATTTTAGAAAGCTAGTTGCCAGTACAAAAGCGTGCTGCTCTTTCGTGACACCTGTCGTGCAATATTGAAAAAAGAAACGTAGGTAGTGAAGCTTAAGCTTAGCGCGGTGAAGCTGGACCTGTGCTTGCACGTTTTAGTTCGAACGGGCCCAGCTCGGTCCTCGGCAGGAGCGATGCAAATTTAAATGATGACTATCGCTTATCCTTGGTAGGGATGTGGCTAAAGAACCCCTGTAGGTCGAAAATAATCATAGAGGTCAGGATCTCAAGAGAGTGAGAACCGTTTTGCTTCCAGACTTTCGAGCCCCGCATGGTTCACAGGGACACCACTTCGCGTTCTGGCGACAACGCTGTTCACGTGACCCATCACTTCGTAACTATATGCACTGACGAACGTTGCGCGAGTTTACTGTGCCGTGCTGCGTTTTCGAGATTCTCCGATGACGATTACTGTCCTCTTGCCCTCGAAGTTCCTGTACGAAGGCATGGAGGAGGTCGGTTCTCAGGGCATCGTGCCCTACCTACGGTCCGACGGCAAGAGCAAGTTCTTCGATGGCATCGACTTCGCCTGCATCTCGGACAACTTCTGGCTCGGCACCGAGAAGCCATGCCTCACGTACGGACTCAGGTCAGTGCTGCGTGTGGCAGGGCGCTTTGCTCGGGCGATCCTGTGGAAATATGCTATGGCGCGAACTGAAAGAAAAATAGAGTAATATACGACTACTACATCCTTCAGTCGAGCGTGCATGTGGGTTGGTGAGCTCACGCAAACGAATAGTAGCGAGGGCTTTACGAATCTGTAGGAACAGTTTGACCACTATATCTAAGTCAATCTCAAGCATGACATTCTTGTAAGTGGCATTTATCAGGTTTCAGCCAAAGCCTCATGGTCCTTATCGGATCCCACCTGTTTAACCTCGCCGGTCCCGCGTCATCTTACTCATCTGGTATACATTTGCGGTACGTCGCGGTTCACCATGTAATAAAGCGCTGTAATCTCTGCACCTACCGGTATGGAAACTATTACGCTTATTATGTGACCATGCAACAGAGCAAACCATAGAGCAAGAGCATAGAGAGACAGGCGGCTGTGTTAGAGATCAAAAGAAGGGGAAGGAATGAAAATGCTATACAGAAAAGAAGGGTATTAAATATAAGCATCCAATACCTACTTTTATTTGAGGTGCAAGATGAGCTCCTTATCTTTCGTGCTTTCTGTTTATAGGGAGGCCCATTACCAGACTAAAATCGAGTCGTTTTCCGATCGATTTTAGGGCTTAGTATAAGAGAGGGGGAAAGAGGGAAGTGGTATTCTATGGGAATTACGCGAATTTCAGCTCGAGGAAATCCACGTTGAATATGAGTTAATCACATATGCCTTCCGGCAAAGTAACTTAAGATAATTAATTCATATTAGCTGAATTGAACAGTGATGAATAACTATGAAGTATACTCGACTGTAAGTAGGATGACTGGCTTGCAGTATCGGAAGTGGCGCGTCCATAATTAATACTTTGTTAAAATGGAGAAGTGCGCCAAAAAAAAAGAAAAAGAAAGAGAGAGAGAAAGTGCCGGTCGACTGAATTGTTTCGTTGTTAATCGACGCGGTTTGCTGAGTGCCTTGTGTCCATTTTCGTGCAGAGGGATAACATATTTCGACATCGAAGTGGTCGCCGGGACACACGATTTTCATTCCGGCCAACATGGCGGAATAACGTGAGTTACGAAATGCCTTTATTATTTCTGTTTCCAATTTTGCAGCGTGGCTGTTTGTGCGACTACATGTGGTGGGGGATCCTGCGCAAGAAGCCCGCTCCATATGTCGATGACTTTTTTTTAGAGAACCATCAGAGCCAGCACAATAAAATTTGGAGACAATATTGGATATGTCAAGGGTTCTGATGTGCAGGGACAATTAAAAGTGCGTGGACGCGTTAGTAGGGCTCGTACGTGTACTGTGTTCTTTGAGATGAACATGCTGCGGAAACTTAAAAGTTGTAATTGTTTTGGGAGAACCATAGGAAATGATCGAATTCATGATAATTTGGTTTCTCTTCTAGGCATTTGCGAATATTCGAATATAGCACTATAGCACCACTAATATTCGAAAATAGCAATCTGATAGTATTGTCCTATAAATACGATCATTTTTCGAACATAGGTTTCGAATATTTCAAATCACCAAGTGTGCGTGATCAAGCATAAAATTGGAGCAAAACTACAATAGATTTAATCCCAGCGTGGCCATAGTAGACTTAAAACACGAGGGTCTACATTGTGGAGCGCGCTAGATCGCAGAGGTAGCCAGTCTATTCCGGCTAAAGCGATGTCATCCGTAATCACCAATGATTGCTGATTGCAAAGTGATTTGCTTGTAATGCTACATTTGTGCTTTTAAGAAACAACGCGCGAATTCGTAGGGTGCAATGTAATGAGTGAAACTCGCCAACCGTTTTGAATATACTGGGATGTGAAAATCGTTTAATATTTAAACTGAGAATGCATGCTTATTCGAAAACTATTCGATATTCGATTGGAGTTGATTCCGGCATTGTTCTATTCCTAGTTGATTCGCTCTCGAAAATTGCTGTCCGCGCAATCCTATAATTTTCAGTGCTTACTCGAGCTTTGAAGCGATTTCGGCTTGTGAGCTACTCATCACATTAAAATGAAACTTCTCAAGAATAAAGTATTAATTGAGATAAACGTACAGAAGAAACTTCAAAGTTGTGGGTGTATTACCGGCAGGGTAAATAATTTCGAAGTTACGCTCTTCAAAACACTCTTTCAAGCAGTGAGATAAATTGTATAGTTGTTCGCGTGAGCAAATTCGTCGACATTTCTGCCTAATGCTTAACGCTTACATGGGAGACCCAGTGCGCTTAGAATTCAGCGTCAATCTGTAAGCGGTCTTGCCTGCAACGCTTCGGGCGCGGGCACTTTGTCGCCGGCGGTAAGTACTCCATGGCTTCGAGAAAGTTGCTCAGGAACCGGCAAAGCTCGTTGCTGGCAGTGGCGTACCAACTATTTCTCGGGTAGGGGGCCCGGGGCGGCAAACCGCAAACCATGTGACCGCACCCCCCCCTCTGTCTCTCTCTCTCTCTCTCTCTATATATATATATATAAATAAATAAATATATATATATATATATATATATATATATATATATATATATATATATATATATATATATATATATATATATATATATATATATATATATATGTTGTTTTGTGACCTTCAACAGCGCGTGCTTGGAGCTCGAAGGATGTTGACTATCGGAGAGGGTTCGGCAGGGAAGATGAGTTATGTAAAAACAATTAACAGAAGTTTAATACATTATGACGGATGAGCGGTGCGCTCCAAGACAAAAAAATTGAAAATAAATAATAAATTATGGGGTTTTACGTGCCAAAACCACTTTCTGCTTATGAGGCACGCCGTAGTGGGGGACTCCGGAAATTTCTACCACCTGGGGTTCTTTAACGTGCACTTAAATCTAAGCACACGGGTGTTTTCGCCCCCATCTAAATGCGGCCGCCGTGGCCGGGATTCGATCCCGCGACCTCGTGCTCAGCAGCCCAACACCATAGCCACTGAACAACCACGGCGGGTACAAAAGAAAAAAAAATAGAGGAACGTTCAGCGTGCGTGCGCCTGCACGCAAGGGCAGAGAAAATACGACTACGTGGCGGCTCGCTCCACCATACGGCCAACCTCATTCTCTCTCTCTCTCTCTCTCTCTCTCTCTCTATATATATATATATATATATATATATATATATATATATATATATATATATATATATATATATATATATATATATATATATATATATATATATATATATATATATATATATATATATATATATATATATATATATACACACAGTGAAGGTCTTGGATGGCAAGGCTAAAGGCAGTACATTGTCTGCCTGACTAAGGCCCTGTCACCCATACATTGCTCAACAGTGCGGTAGCATATAACATACAGATAGTATACACACATATCAATAGCGTGGATTAGAGAGAGAGAGAGAGAGAGTAGCGCGGAAGGAAACGGGAACGTAGGCCACGTCGGATCAAACCGTTCTTCTCTCTTTTTCAGAAGTTCAAAGCCCAGTTCAATTTCTTCCTCACTGGCCTGTTCGGAAATGATATGCAATAATTCCGATTTTAGCATTTCCTTGCGTACATCTAGGCCCAGTTCCTCACCAACAATCAACAACTCGTCTCTCAGCAGTGTCCTTAACTCCATGACTGCTGCTTTACTGCCTTGATTCTGCTCTCTAAATCTAGTTAGGAAAACACAACCTAGCTAACACTCAACAATCTAGCTTCCCTGCAGTTCTAAACAGAACAAACCCACGTGCGCGCTCTGCCAAAAGCACCATGTGCATGCATTCCTTGTGGTTTTGCAGAAAACAACGTCCGCGTCTACCAAAAGATGCATGTGCATGCTTAACAAGTGATTTGGCACAAATCCCTGTACCTGTAAACTCTATATACCGACAGTTGGAGCGAAATAACGGAAAAGGAATAGGAGGAGGGCCGGGAACACCTTGGTCGCCATTTTGAAGCGATGCCTTGCGCTCGTTTTCATGTCACTCTACATCCACCGTTTACAACGGGCGAGACAAAATCCTGTCTTTGGTCGCTAAATACATTCCCTCGAGAGTGATATCATCTAGACGTAGAATGGATAAACCTTGGATTAACAAAGCATGTCATAATGAAGCACAAAGAGGCAGATAGGACATCAGGAAGCGCGGAGTTGAGACGGTCGACAATCTATGTTGTACCGGGTCACTGCATTGTTCAGCAGCAAAGTTCAAGAGTTCAGAAACGCCAAGCACACAGGGCTGTAGTCGCTCGGTTCAGGCTCCATTTGGTGGACGGGGTACTGGTCAATATATAAATAAAATTGGCTGCATTTGACAAGGAATGCTCAGTTCCTCTCACTGTAAAAAGCTGAATTTTCATTCAAGCCATAGTTGTTTATATATTCTTCCCAAATATTTGTAAGTTTAAAGAAAAATAAAGCACGATGTTGATAAATGTGTACTTGCGCACCAACAACAGATATAGCAGTTCTGGGCTTCTTTTTAATTCAGGTACGACCAGAGGAAATTTTGTTTTGAAGAATGACTAAGGAACATTGCTGGATATAAATGACCGGCCGGCGCTTAGAGAGGACAGACGACGAGGGCTGCCTGTGAGCACGCCTTTTTCAATGTCTCGCTTATCGGAGAGGGTTTATCTGCCGCGCAACGCTGCTCTCTTGGGGAGACCGATCAGCTTACTGTCAGTTGCCTACAAACTAGTTACTAAGGTAATCGCAAATAGAATCAGGAACACCTTAGACTTCTGTCAACCAAAGGACCAGGAAGGATTCCGTAAAGGCTACTCAACAATCTGCCAAGTCAAATCCTAGCCACGATCCTCGCAAAGTGCCCGTGTTCGAACATGCGCAGGACTATTCATAGCGTTGTTCCTTTAATTTGCTCCCGAAAAACATTAACAGATGATTGCGATACTCGGAATTGCGAAATTTAAGCGTGCCTGATATAAATAAAATTGGCTGCATTTGACAAGGAAAGCTCAGTTCCTCTCACTGTAAAAAGCTGAATTTTCATTCAAGCCATAGTTGTTTATATATTCTTCCCAAATATTTGCAAGTTTAAAGAAAAATAAAGCACGATGTTGATAAATGTGTACCTGCGCACCAACAACAGATATAGCAGTTCTGGGCTTCTTTTTAATTCAGGTACGACCAGAGGAAATTTCGTTTTGAAGAATGACTAAGGAACATTGCTGGATATAAATGACCGATATATATATATATATATATATATATATATATATATATATATATATATATATATATATATATATATATATATATATATATATATATATATATATATATATATATATATATATATATATATATATATATATATATATATATATATATATATATATATATATAGAGAGAGAGAGAGAGAGAGAGAGAGAGAGAGAGAGAGAGAGAGAGAGAGTAGCGCGGAAGGAAACGTGAACGTAGGCCACGTCGGATCAAACCACACGGACGGCCATGGCAGGGAATCCACTCCTTACCGTAGAGGGAGTGAACACAGGACTGAGGGGAGTAGGATTTGCACATTACGCTCATAATCCCGTCGCACACACCCGACGGACAAATCTTTTTCATGTTGACGAGCGTGACAATTAGGCACAGCCGTGCTCCAGGCGCTTGGCATCTGTTCCATTCATTGCCGCACAAAGTGAACCGTAACCGTGTGCTACTCCATCTGTCGGCCCCCTTCTTGCTTTGAATTACATTAAGAGAAAGAGTCTGAAAATTCGTCGGTTAGTTGTCTTTATAATTAACAAACATAGGCTTTATTATCAATTATACATCGGGGACCACGGGAGATCGAAAGATTATTTGAATTTGATCTTTTAGGATGTATAAAATCTGAAGATGATGCAAGGACAAAGGCAATCAGTGCGTTACATAGGTCCCTGACCCCGAAGTACCAGCAGTACAGCGCATACGAAAAATACATAATTGCTATAAACAATTTTAATAGTTGAACAAAGACTAGCACTTCAGGTTTACGTATACAGCACGAGCTCATCGCTAGTTAAATCAATGGTTTTGTCAATGTTATACATAACAAAATACAATCAATATGAAGGACTTGCAACATTCGCAAGAAAAAAAAGATACTGCATATGTGTGGAACCTCGCAGAATTACAGCCCAAATGCTAGCAAGGCTCTTTCTTTCAACCGGCTGCAATAAATATCTCAGTTTCCTTCTGTAATTATATCGGATACATTAAAAAGTTGCCCGCATATGACTGTTCTGTTTGAAGCATTGCCCGTGTGTAACACTTTCGAGCACTTCCTGTAGGGAATTTTTAAAAAAGCCAGTAATTCATCAACGCATATTACTTCCATAGAACAATAACCATAGTGTCCCCCCTTCTCTCCCCCAATTCTCGCTAGATTTAATCTCGATTGCGGTTCTCGCAAGAGAGCGGGATAAATTCAACTCTGTTCTTAAAGCAACTTTCATAAATCGCATGTATGCCTAATTTACAGCAAAAGTCATAGTTAGTCTCCTCACTTTGAACTTTACCTACAGATTACCCATAACACGCCCTTTATTTTCTCCAAATATAAACAAAGTGCCTTCTTTAGTTCAGGAGGACGTCAAAGAAATCAACTACAAATGTCTTATGACGCGTGAAAATAGAAGAAAAAAAAAGCGACGGCTGAGTAATTATTGGCGAGGCTTCTAACAGGACCAAGACCGTAAAGGTTTTGTCACACATTGCACTTTTCATGACTCCCCCCACCCCAACCCCAACCTCCGCCTTTTTTCTGTATCCCTACCTTTCGTAAAGCCATGTAGGGACACTTGGGTAAATAATTGATAATGGCCATAACGGGATAACTCCGGATTAAATTTGACCACCAGTGGATCTTTAACTTGCCCCAATGCACGGGACACGGGCATTTTTGCATTTCGCCCTTATCGAAATGCGGCCTCCTTGCCGGGCTTTGATCCCGCGACCACGTGATAGCCTGTATGGATTCGCTGATAGCCTGATTCGCTATGATAGCCTGTATGGGCTCTCGATACTTTTCGAAAGCGACGTCCGGTTTACGAGTCTTGTCAGTGAAATATATAAGCGACGACATGTTGCGCGTTTAGAATTGGTGTCCGGATTCTTTTTTTATTCTCTGCCCCACAACCATTTGATGAAGGGCGTAAAAAAGTCGCAAATAATTTGCCCGAACGGTGAAGAACGGATAGCGATAACAGAGTGTTACAAACTAAACCAAGCATGGTTCGTAGTTTACCGTACGCATAAATTGCAGTAAACATTCGGCAATTAAATAAAAAGCACGGTCTCACGCGCGCACGTGCAAACATGAACAGATCTCACTCGATGACCGCCAGCACTGGCTGTCAAATCTCTGGCGGGATCAGAATTGCCGGCAGCAGTGGCGAGCGAATCGCCCGCCGTGCTGCCTCTAGCTTCAACGCGAACTAGTCGCACACGAAGCCGCGCCTAATATTCGCACCCACCGCAGATTATCTATACAAGCGCGCGGCCACGCTCAGCTTCCGAACTAGAAGACGAGACGATGTGCTAATTGAGCACCAAGCGCGATGTCGTGTGTTTGAGCTTACAATCAGCATTGGATATCAATTGCGTATTTCTAAAAAAATTGTTTCACGAATGTGACCGTACTGCAACCTTCACATTGTAGTTTTGTCTGTGTTCGCAGCAATGAGTATTAAGAAACAAAAGCGAGAATCAAAACAGCGTGGGTATACCGTTCTGTTCTGTTCTGTGAGTTCTGTTGTTTACTCTGGCAAGCGTTGAAATTGTTATCTGTAGATACATTGCACGACTACCTCGTTTATTGGACGTTTGTTGTTCGCGAATGACGGTGACCAAATTGGACAATTGGCCAAGAGAAAACCAATATTTATTGTTTTTGTTCGGTCTTGTTCGTCCCGTCCTCTGCGACGCACTCACCGGTTTTGCGGAAATTGTGTCCTTACATATAGGAGCCGCATTTTTTTATGCGATCCCCTTTGTATATTACTGTTTTACAGGGGGTAAAAAAAGGCAATGCCGAAGCACAAAGCTTATGCATGTATCATGCTGGCTTACCATGCGCAGTGATCGCTGTGCTGAGCCACGCCGTCGGCCTAATACAGGATGCTGATGTAGGCATAGCATAGTGAGTTCATGTCTGCTAGACTAGAAATGCTTGACAACGATCGATATCTTCGACACATTGATACCAACGATCAATCGATATCAACGATCGATCGATATCTTCGAGATTTTTTTGTCATCATTCTTTCGGCCGGATGGATGGATGGATGGATGGATCATATGAGCGTCCCTTTTGGAACGGGGCGGTGGGTTGCGCCACCAAGCTCTTGCTATTATACTGCCAATGTCCTACCTAGGTTAAACAATAAAAAAAAGACACTATGAACTTCCACAACCAAATTTTCTGATCCCCTATTGCGAACTGTGCTTTTGTACGTCTCCGTTTTTTGTCGTTTGCCGGCTAGCACTCGTTAGCTGCCGGCGACCTCCTTCCTCTCAGGCACGAGGCCATGTCCGACCTCATGGACCTGTTCGACAGTCTATTGGACGCTACGGGGAAAATAGCGGTGCCTGGCATCTACGACGACGTGCGCCCCGTGACGGACCAAGAACGCGAGCTCTACCGCCGCATCGACTTCAATCTCGTAAGACGCAGGCCGTTGCATTCACGCACGCACCTCCGCGACGCGAATACCATTGTACATGTCGCAATACAAAAATGCTTGGCAGGTTCGTCAGAAGTTTGTGACGTTTATTAACGATACACGTTAATAAATGGCCCACATGAAAGAAAAAAAAAGTAACCTCAAGGCTCTTCGCATAGATGTGCGACCGAAAGGACAACGGACAGCAAGTCCTCTTTCGGACATGGTGCCGCTGACGTATACGAGGCCGTGCTCGACAATCGCCGCTTAAGTTGCGCGATGACGAACTTGCCCTGGGAAGGCGTAGATGCGGCTTGGCCATCCACCATGTGCTCGGAGAATGTCGCCTGCGGCATTTGTGATTTATGTGCATACGTACATTTGCGCCTTTTACCGCTTTTACCGATTTGTATCAGTGTGTGTCTCGGCGCCTGTGTGTGTGCATGCGTGTATTTGTGTGCGTGTGTTTGCGTGCGTGTGTTTGTGTCCATGCGTGTCTGTGTTTGTGTTTGCGTGCGTGTGTGTTTTTGGGTGCGTGTGCACGTGCGTGTGTGTGTGTTTATCCGCGTTAATGTGCGCGTGTGTGCGTTTCAATGCGCGTGCGCGTATTTGCGTACGTGCGTGCATATGTGCATGCGTTTGCGAGCGTGTGTGTTTGTGCTTGTGTGCGCGCGTACGCGTGTCACCTTTGCGTGATTAGATATGTGACACATGAGGGACGTCAGACAAGGCGGCACGAACCAGTCTAAATACAGAGTACAACTTGCTATCCCGTTTCAAAGTTTGCGTGGTTACACACTTCGGAGTCACGTATCACAAGCAAAAGGCTCGCCACAAGAGGCTTAACGAGCCAGTCAAACACTAAGTATAAATTAATATTGCAAGTAAATGTAGTTCACATAGGTGCAATAATGCAGCGAAAGCTCGCCTCTTCTATATAGGCCCGGCGGAACGCTCACCGACGGAATCTGTTGCGGCATAAAAATTAACAGGAGGAGGTCATTTTTATGTTTCAAATGGCGTAACATATGCCGCATCAGGCTAGGTTTTGTTGAGCTGCGTTAGGTTGGATTATGTTAAGTTTATCTTATCTTAAGTTTTCGGTAGGTTAGGTTAAATTTGGTTGGGTTGGTGACTGCTTGAAGTCTCCCGAAAACTGCCATCATTTGCAGCGGTCCTTCTGAGTAAAACTGCATACCATATATTCAGTGCTACATTACTCTATGTACTCAATAAAATGTGGGCATTTGAATTTTCTGATTATAGAATTCTGCATTGAAAGCTGACTGAAATGACCAAAGACGCTAGAAACGCGTACAGTTTCTTTTTCTTTCTATTTGTACTTCTCTGTGTATGAACTTTCATAGGATGACACAGCAAGAATACGTGAACCCCAACTTGACTAAACATTTGTCTATAGTGAGCTTCTGCCTAGCTAAGAAAGAAAAGATAAACGAATATTTTCGTCTCAGATAATAAGTAGCGATATTTTATTTGCGGAGCCTTTAATCGGTGAGGTTATGTTCGGAGAGCTGTACGGGGGGAAGGGGGGGGGGGTGAACTGTCATAGGAGTGGTAAGCGTGTATGTCTTGGGTATTTTGCCCAAGAAACTCCACTTCCGTAACTTTTATCCTGGAGTCGCTTTTTTGAAGTTATTTCGCATTTGGTTACAGCGTCACTGCCTTCTCTCTCTAACAGAATGAGTACCGTTGGGAAATGGGTGCCTCGAGACTCGCCCACGAGGAGAAGGTCGAAACGCTGGTGAATCGTTGGCGTCAGCCGTGCCTCTCTCTGCACGGTAAGTGCCGAGGGGCGATGAGGACTCGACCGTCACTAGCGACGCAGTTGAGTTGTCTGCCTTTCGCGCACCCGCCGTCGCTTATACAATCAGACACTGCGAGAAGCTTTGACTTGGCATACGCCTGCTGTTCTTTACTTTGGGCCGAACAGGTTCGTTAACGATAACCTGTTGCAGATAGAGCGTTTAAACGATATGCAATACATGAAAGTACGCTTCTTCACATGCCTCCTTTTGCCTAACCAAGTTGGTGGACCTCGGGCTAGAATCGTGCTAGAAAGTGTCAACATGCCGGCTGCCGATATCCTTCCTGCCACCCTCCGTTCCGCGTGCTGTCAAGGCTTTCAAAACACGCTTCTTATCTATAGCGGCAGTGCGGCCATTTTGGTTATGACAAGTTATGTATGTGGGAAGGCATGCTTACGAAATTTTGCATATTGACCCGAAGAGGCGGGCGCTAGGTGCATACGAAAAATGGCAATATTAGTTTATCTAGTCAATAAGGTTTCATTAATAGCTTCCTAATTGTTCACTTTATCGCATAGGTTGTAATTTTTGTGTGATTGAATCCCGTCATCAGTAAAGGCATATACCTACCAAAGAAGGGGGCATGCGCTCTATCATGCTCTATCGCGCTTAGCATGATTCCCTTTTCAATAACGCATTTGCAGTACAAAAGAATATACCTTGCTTCCCAGTTAGCGTTAGCCAAGCTTGTCAGCTACAACACCAACTACAAAAGATTTGGAAGACATGGTACAACAAGTTACGACCTACGATGTTGCGTCGTCATACTTTTGACGATCAAATACCGTAGTTGTCATAGGGGTATAACTGCAGTTCTTGCGCGCGCACTAACCCCCGTATGCAGAGACGCAACTTAAGTCGAAGCACATGCTTGACTTGATCCGAGTGACGCCTATCGGGAACGCGCCGAAGGAAACGCAGTGAGCGTCTTTGGGCACGTTAACGCCAGGCGTCATCTAAATCAAGTCAAGCATGTGCTTCGACTTAAGTTGCATCTCTGCATACGGGGGTAAGTCTTCTCTGGATCGCACCGCGCCAGTGGAGCGGCAGTCGCTCGCTAACACTTTCGCAGCAGCCCTAGCATGTCAGAGCTGTGATCCCCAACCCGCGGTTCACTTCGAGCATGGCGGGTTCATGCCAGGGGAATAGGGCGAGTCTTTAACTTAAGGTGTTTATTCACCGTGGGTTCGTGTACCAACAAAAGCAGCAACATACAATACAAACACAAACAAAACAGAACCACAGCGGTAGAGAGTTCCGCAGGGCTGAAGCGAAAAGACGCTCAATGGTAGAACTACGCAGGAAGGTAATAATTGTGCAGCTCGCCTTGCGGGATACGCGCTCGGGCCCTGGGGCAGTCAGTCGCTCGCGAAGGCCGGGTGCTGTAGGGGGACGGGGTGCGGCGATCTGCGCGGCTGGTTTGACTTGCGGCCAGTCGCACGCTCGTCAGCTCAAAGACAAAAGCGCATCGGGGGAATAGCGCTTCTTTTCGAGCGGCGGAGAGGGAGTCTCCCCGGTTCCATGAAAGGAGAAAGGAGGGAAGCCTTGACTGTGGCGTCGCGGCCAGGCTTGAAGAGCAGCGGCAGCGGCGAAACGTGCCCTCTTCCCTTCCAGGGAAGAGATCATCGCGTGATAACTGAGCGACCGCACCGAAGGTATCGGAATGCGAGTGCATTCGCACAATCTTAAGATCGTATCTTGCACCATATCTTAGAAATTTTATTTCGTTGAACAGCTCGGCTAACTTTATCTGAGACACCCTACATACGGTAAGACAATGCAAAGTGTTTATTTGATGCCATGGTTTCGGTCTAGAGAGTTGGTTTTTTATTCGAAATGGTTTATGACTGCACGTGAACGTATATATGCATACCTGCGCAACATATTCTTGGAATAGCTGTTATATGGACACGCCAGGCGCACTTTTGCCGTCGCCGTCGCCGTGATGTTCCGTGTAAAGTCCGTCGCCGCGCGCCGTGTGCTGTACGTGCGAGTGTAAGCGTGAAGCGATGATCACTCTCGCACCGGAGGGTGATCGAGGGCAATACCCCTCCGATGCTTACTCTCGTGGCTCAATCTCGCGTGCGCAGGGAAGCGGGGGCTAGGGAGGCGGCCGTTGTACTTCGGCAGCAATTGCGCATGACGTGGGCATTTATCTTCAAAGCGATCCGGTTCGGGGACAGAGTCTATAGGTGGGTCGACGGCTCGTAGCTTTGCGTGTGCTGTGTTCGCGCCGTTCTGTTTGCGGTGAAGCGATAGACAGCACGAAGGTCATTTCCCTCGCTGCTTCTGCCGGGTTTTCTCACACCAGCGTTTTGACAGCGAGTGTCCGCGGTCATCGAGAGTGATGTGCATGTTTGTCTGTGTGCGCCTGAAACCATGCTTGTTAATTTATTTACAAAAAAAAATCGAGTGTTTACAAGTTTATACGGCCGATCAAACTAGTCTTACAATATGGCTGTCTACTAATTTACTATCGCAATCGATGCTTCGCCTTTAGGGCGAAACTGCGACTTTTTTAGTTAGTCCAGCATACACGAGAGAACGATAGAAGCTGGTCTCCTTAATTGCACGTCGATCAGTACACTATCTGACGACCTTGTTTTATGTGCTTGGCCTAACGCACACAGCATAGCCTTGATTATAACGGCGGCTGTAGCCTATTTACAAGCCACTCCCGGAAAATCACATATGCCCTGTTCCAATATTCCCTGTTTATTCCTTTATAAATCATAGAGGAACAAGCAAAACTGTTCAGGGCATATAGGACTTTCCGATAGGTCTGGCCTTGACTCACGGTCACCTCCTTCTCTTCATCATCACCGCTATCCGCAGCTGGCTATACTATTGAGCTGCTGTTCTCGAGGTCGAGGGTTCGATCCTGGCCGCGACGGCCGCATTTTGAAACAAAATACAAGAACGCCACTCTGCTTAGATATAGGTGCATTTCAAACACTCTGAACAGGCCAAAATTATTACGGGAGCTCCCCCCAACACGACGTGCCTCATAATCAGAACGTGGTTTTTGCACACGAAACCATAGAATTGATTTTGTTTCCTAATCGTTCCCTTTCTTTCCCATCCATCTTTGCCAGTGCAGCCAACTCAGACCGGTCTCTCTGCTTATTTGCGAATATATTAATCTCCATTTTTCTCTCTATCCGAGATCTTGGGAACTCGGGAGTCACCCAAGCATTAACTTTGTCCGGAAGTGCTGATGTATTATATGAAGGTGTATTTCGTAAACGTGCCGCACGCAGGTATCTCGGGCGCTTACTCTGATCCCGGCGAGCCGCAGTTGGTACCGACCCACGTGCACGGCAAGTTCTCCATCCGCACGGTTCCCAACCAACAGCCGGACAAGGTGAAGGAGTGCGTCACGAAACACCTGGAGCAACGCTTCGCCCAACGAAACAGCCCGAACCGCCTCAAGTGAGAGAAATCTGAGCGCCTCACGCTGACCGTATCGTGATCACGACGCTATGTTGCCGTAGCTGGCCACACGCTCCACGCTCTTCCCTGTATGTACAATTTGTTCCACGTAACTTGCGCCGAAATTTAAATATATGGAAGTGCCTCTTAGCTGGACGGATCCGAGGTAATGTTGTTTGCCGTCGCACGGAGCAAGTCAGACCATTCTTTATATTTCGCGTAATTACATAATTAGTTATAGAGTGTGTGTGTGTGCGTGAGAGAGAGAAATTTATTAGAGAGCACTAACAGTTTCTTCGTAAGTTTTGTAAGGGTGGTCTACAATTTTTTCGTTGACACTTTTGCTATAGATACAATATTTGAAAAGTTGATCAATAAATAATGACTAATTATGTAATTAGGCGAAATACAAAAAAAACAGTGACTTTTTCCAAGGGACGGCAAACAACATTATCTTAGTTCTCACCTCCCACGTTGCACTTGCATATTTTCAAATATTAAGACAAGTGACCTGGAACACTTGATATATTATATATGGTAGTGGTATCATATAGTATATAAGGTAAGGCAACCTAATTAGGAAAGCCCGCTAAGCTTCAACAAAGCACTCCCTCACCAGAACAGGAATTAACCTCCCTGGTGCAATGTTTGACCACTAGCTCCCTCATGACTCCTGCAATTAACCCATGGCCCTCAGTCCTCAGATGCTGCGGAGCACCTGACCAAGACGGCAGTCAGGCCTGTAACTCCGTGTGTAACTAATTGACTCTAGGAAGGATCATCGACACTAGGAAGGCGCTGACATTAACATCCAGTCTTCTTGTGAAGTACAGAACTATGTTGTGAAATACAGAGCTGTTATCGCAGTGGCTACCCATAATCTATTTGTCTACTTTCGTAAGCGTATCGCCAGTGGCATGTTGCTCCCGAAGGCATGTTTAATGTTATTATTATTATTTGTTGGTTTTCCAGAGAGAACGATTTTCAAGCGCAAGTTAAATTGTTCTTCCCTTCTTCCCTTTCATGAAACGTATGGCTCGCGGACTTCTGCAGAAACGATTTGTCGTGCAAGTGTTAAAGCTTGGGCAAGTTGCTAACAGTTCCTTTCAATGACGTTCACACCGCACACAGACCTAAGGAAATAAGAGACCTGCAGAAAGTCTCATATTTTCATGGTATGCGTGCGCTATAAATACCATCGAAATTATTTGTCCTATTCAGTGCCCCACGCTTCGAGTTGCTGGCTTCACCTTGTGACCTTGCTGGCCTTCTTGTTAGCATAGATGACAGTGTGACCGCCCCGAAAATGTGTGGTCCCGGGTTTGGTTCTCTGCCCAGGACAAAATTTTCATGAGCTGTGGTGGGTTTCTTTTTTAATGGGTGATCCCTGTGGGTTTTTTCTGTGGCTTCGTGCTAATGTTGGATGCATTACATTCCTTTCTTTTTTAACTTTCATGAAACTTCCCCTACCTTGCATATTGCCACAGAACTGATTTGCCAAGCACGAGTATACACGTACCTTTAAATTTTAGCCCATTATGATTCATCATAGTGCCACGAGATTTCGCCACGAGGGCTGCTATCTTTTGGGGCGTGTTCCATTACTTGTGGCATAAGACAACGTCAGCATAAGTCTATTATAAATCATTCTATTAGAAGCACCAACTTCTTTGTTATTTGGTTCTCTAGCGTGAGAGCTTAGGGGAACATCTTGGTCGTCGTATATGTCGTCAGACGGCTGATGCCGTACCTGGAGTATACCACTTCAAGCCTTTAACTACTGGCTCACCCGTCCAGATAGTATTGAACCTTCTCCCTCGTCTAGCAGAAAATAATTCGAGCGAGTAATGGGCCCACCGTGCTCTCAAAAGTGTGACGTGCACAGGAGTAGTGGAGGGATAGATAGATGCTCGAACTGATGCGCGCACTCACGCAGGGTGACGATGACTCACAGTACTTCCACATGGTTCACGGACCCAAGGACGCCGCACTTCAAGGCTGCTGCGGCTGCAGTTAAACACGGTGAGACCGCACGACGATCCCAGAAGACTGGCACAAATATCGCCTGAATGGCCAGATTACATTGCGAGTAAGAGATTTAGAGTAACTCTCTATCACACTTGCTCAACCATTTGTTGCAACTTCGACTGCAACCCGGATGCTGGCGTTGTGGAGCGTTGCTTGCGGTTGCGTGTCGCTTTAGATGATGTTCACCTGTACTTTATCAATATGACAGATAGTGCAGCGTTTAACACTTACTGCTGCAACGAAACTATAAGGTGCATCCACTGATCCGCGAATGAACGTCCATCTACGCTGAAAGACTTTGTCTTTGTGATAGCTTGAAGCAGGTTAGAAGACCAACAGGTAAGAAGACAAATAATCTCGAGAAGTCGGTACCGGGCGGTATTTTTGCCCACTGCTTTAAGACAGCAGCTGCGATTTTTAGTGTCAACTGAACTGTTTGTAAATGCATGATATGTATCACGTGTGCGCATTCACGAACTTATTCTCGTTTTCTTTCCTAGTATCATCTTTGCAACGATGGTTTTACCCTCTCCGATCGCAGGGTGCCATGTCTATAGAAAGGTAGCAAACTGAGGGCAATCCTGGTGAACCTCTCTGACTTTTATTCTTTTTCTCTTTGTATTGTCTACATGGGCCTACGAACTGTTATCGCGCCTGCTCGTCAAATACACCGCATAAAAAGACAGCGCATGGAAGCTGCTATAATCATAGCCATGTTTGAGTACTTAGGTTGTGCGAGTGAAAATAATTTCACGAAGGGAGCCCCTGCAAAATCTTCCACGCGATCGCGTTGATGCGTCGAAATTTTTGATCACAGCGTGCCTTACACAAGCTGAAATCTTGTTGGTCATTCAGTTAATAAGAAAATCTCTACTTCCTCGCGACAAAGAAACTAGAGCAATTTATTTTCATTGTCAACCCTGCGCCATTAAAAAAAAACAGAAGGGATTAATTGTTATGCTAAATAAAATGTTGAAATAATAGCGTAAAGGAAGATTAAAGCGCACGAGAAGGTTATTTGCCTCAAGTGGGAACCGTGCACACAACTTAAGAACTACGCGCACGGTTGTTTATCAATTATGCCGCCGTCGCGCCCATTATATTGTTGCACATGAAACGTATATTTACAAATATTTACAAGTGGGGCGAGCAGCACAGGAGTCACAGCAGCCAATATGGCGAGGACCCACCTCTACGTCTTCTTCATCGATGCTGGCCTAATGCGACAGACTTCTGTCTCGCGGCAATACCGCCCAATTTCTCTGGACGTTTGCGCACGTGTACAAGATTAGCGCTAGGAGCGTTAGCTAGCGCCACTTACGGTCAAAGAAGCGAAAGCGAAACATCCTTTTTTAACCGTAGGCGTCACGTATAGTACATCTGACGCAGTAATCTTCAACTAGTGCGTTATCGCGACACGCAGTGCACGGTGTGGAGCCCGACCTGACCTGCGAAGGAGGCACCATCGGTACTGTTTCGGCGTTGCAGGACCACGTGTGCCGCAACACGCTGTTGATGCCCATCAACTGCTCGGGCAGCGCGGCGCATGCGCAGAACGAGAACACTCGTCTCCGGAACTACGTCAACGGAGTAAGTCCATCCTCTCTCCTGTAACTTGCGCAGGTTTTATCTTAGGGCTGCGTATGATAGAATTTTCGGCAAACGTTTTTCGACAAGAGAATCTATTGTGTGACCATGTCCCAGCGTGTAAAACAATAGGTCGCAAAAAGTGTGGAACAGGCATGTCACGTCCCTCGTTTCACGATGCGTTATTCGATGATCAAGAATAACCAACATGCCCGAATTTCCGTATAGTGTGGTGCTCACAAATTCAAGAGCGTGCAAAACAGTGACCTCTATTTTCGTGGCTTAAAGAAACGATTTGTACTGAGGCCCCAGTACACAGCTCGTCATCAGGTTTGGTCATGTGCAGGGGTTTTAAAACTTTTGCCATGCATTATACTGGCGACGCTCTCCAGAAGTTTCTCTTTTTTTGTGGCTTTTTAAAATTGCCTTCCGAAGTTGGCTTCTCCGCAAGAATAAATGTGGTGAGGAGAAGCCGCCCCCCCCTCTAACTTTTGTTTTCTTTTTCTTTTTTTTTTGCGGGCGATAGCGACGGACGAATTAAGTGTGTGCGTGCCCAATAACCTCAGAACCTGTCTAAACGCCAAATGTTCTTATATATACGTGTAACTAAATAAACCAAGATGCATAGGCTGAAGTAACTGTACGTAGTATTTCTCCCTCTTGTGACCGGTGTACAATACAACGCTGCACGAAGGCATTTGTTTGGGTACATTCATGTGCTGAAGATTTTAAATGCTTCCTGGCAGTGCATGTAGTGTTCCGTTAATGTTCCGCAGGAATCCGCGCGATGACAGTGACTGGGGACTACACCAATGTTTTTTGTCTTTGGAAGAGACGGTGCGCACTTGTCAGGTTTGCATATTAATGCTCGGAAGTCTGTTTAGAATAGCCTGACGGTGAAATTATGGTTAACTTCCTGATAGTAACGCTAGTAGTAGTGTTCAGCGTGCGCTCAAGGTTGAAGCGGATAATTTTAGTACATAACGCATTAGAGAGACCAGCGAGATAAGTAACTGAGAGTCGACTGCGGCATTTCTTTGGGAGCCCCTTTCGCATTTGCAGCCTGTATACAGACACTGTAGACACTAGTATAGTGTGCGTGATTGATCTGGACTCATGTCTTCTCTATCTCTTTCACTCCCCCACGTGTAGGGTAGCAAACCAGACAAAGTCTAGTTAACTTCCCTGCCCTTCCTTTCCTCTCTCTCGCTCTCTCCCTTTGGATTTTCTGCGTGGGAGACAATTTAACAGCGACGAATGTTCCTTGCATAGTGTATAATTTATTCACTGCTGGTATCGGAGGCATAATTAAGATATCAATACACATTCACCCAGAACATTAACAGTGCTTCCTAAAGTGCGTATGCATTCTGCGTAGCAAGCCTTAGTGACGCCAGCAACGTTCAGCGTGCGCTCGAAGCACTTAACGCATTAAATAGACGCCAGAGCTAAGTCAGCCTCGAGTGGTGCATACTTTCGGGAACGATCTTTGCGTCTATTGCGTGGGAGAGAATTAACAGCAACGGAAGTGTCTTATAGCCTGCACAATTTATGCGCTGCTGGCAAGAGTCCTTGTTAAGAAACATCCACATATTTGTGGGCGTTGCTAAGAATTCCTTTTTGTTAAAGCACAGTACATGAATCAGAACAAGGCTACAGTGAGCTGCGGAACCAGATGACGCGTGTCACCTGTGCCGTCTAGCTATTATTTTTTGTTCGCAATGTGACACATTCGCCAAGCCCCTGCATATTCAGAATGTCTCCATGGAAAGCGAAAAGTATGCACTGAAAGACATCGAACTTGTACATGTGCGGAGCACAATTCTAGCGCGGGCGTTGAGTGAGAAGCAGACGAGGCTTATATCTTACGGACTTATTTCACCGTGTCGAGGCTGATGACGGAGCTGATGAAAGCCATGTCGGTTATTGACAGGGCCTTCGCGTTAAACTTAGCTATGTAAGTAAATATAATTTCATAAGCACTCGTTTATTCGTTTTCGTTTTCGCTCCTTTTGTTGCAGGCAAAGCAATTCGCTGCTTATTGGTACGAGGTCGCAAAGCTCCATTGACTGGACCGGACGACATGGCCCAGAAATCCGCCGTATCTCCAAGGGTTTTATTGCCGACAAAATGTTTCTGCGCTTACGGGCCGGTAGCACACTTTAAACACTCACCTCTCACTTCCAGCGTTCAATAAAACAGCGCAATCGGAATAAATTTACAGGTAATACATTTCTTGTTGTTTTCAGATTAAATATATTGCTAAGTGTCAGGAAAGTCTGAAGCTACATAACCACATGGAGTTGTGCAAAAGGTAACGCAATTTTTTAAAAATATATAACTAGTGAAGTGCTGGAGTGATGAAGTTGAAATGGGAAATGTTAGCAACTATTGTGTTTCTTCGCCACAGCGTCCGCATTTCGATGGAGGCGAAATGCGAAAGCACCCGCGTATTTAGACTTAGGTGCACGTTGAAGAAATCCATGTGGTACAAATTTTCGGAGTCCCCCGCTACGCCGCGCCTCATGATCAAATCGCGGTTTTGGCCCGTAAAGCTCTAAAATTTAATTTTAATTCAATTAGTTTCTTCACAAGAAAATAAATTGTCCGACGATCAAAGTAGAATAACATGAGGTGATATGAAATAGACTTCCAGGTAGTAAAGCACATTTCGTTTTTTTTCTTATTGAAATGAATATTACGAGAGGTTGGCGCTTTCATGATGACACCGGCTACTCCTTGTCACTTGGCAACGGAAAAAAATTTGCGTAAAAAGGGAGAATAACGACACAAAATATGTCACTATGTAGAACACTGGATGAACAAAAAAATATACAGTCCAACAGTACATGAATGGCAAAGTTTTGTGCATGAGTTCAGTACACGCACGCATATATAAAGCCAGATCTTTTGAACAGCCAAAACACACAACACATGTAATACTCTGCAAGTACAGAACAGAATTATACATATTGCGTAAAAGTTGCGATCACCACATAAACCAGCCAGGAACCACGAACAACATTTGTGTTACTCATTTAGCGTATTCGGACCATCTGGAACTTAATATTTTCGCAGAATGTTGGTGTCCTCTAAAAACTTTTTCAGAGCAAGAAGTGCTCTTTTCTGAAGGCCCGCAGTTGGCCATGGGCCAAGTACCTTTCTTAGAGTTAATGGTCTTCTGTCTAATATCAACAAATTCGCTTGCAGTACCCGTCTTTGTGGATCGTATTTCGAGCACTCGAGGAGAAGATGATGCACGTCTTCGTCTGGATGGCCACAAGAACACTGCGGACTAGAGACACGTTTTATCCTGTACAAGAAGTGTTTCGTAAATGCATCACCAAGACGCAGGCGGTGTACCAATGTTTCAAATTTTCTGTCTCTTAGATTTTCCGGCATTGATAAGTTTAATACATGTGTCTATAAAGTAAAACTCCGATTTTTTCGTTTGCTGATCAAACCAGGTAGTTTTGCTGAGGCGACAGGAAATCTGTCTCAGGATCAGACGGACTTCACTACGCAATAGGGGAAGATTGCTTGTCTCCGCGTTATTGTGCGCCCGATTCGCAGCTGCGTTCGCTGCAGTATTGCCAGGAATATTGCAATGCCCAGGTATCCACTGAAATGCTATTACGTGGTTCATTGCGCTTGCTTTTGTAAGTTCTTTGAGCGTCTCATACAATAGCAAAGTGTTCAAAGAATTTTTATTATTGCTCTGTAGTAACGTGAGAGCGGCTTGCGAATCACTAAAAATAACCCATTTTTCCGAACTCTTTTCTGATGTTATGAAACGCAAAGCACACAGGATTGCAAACAATTCTGCCATGGTGGAAAATGTCTCTCGGGATAATTTAAATGTTTGCTCTAGCACCAAATGTGGAATGACGAATGCTGAAGTCGAGAAATTTTTATGACTCGGGCAGTCTGTATACACGTGGATGTACTGGGGATATAATGAGTAAATTTGGAAGAGCGCCCAGTTGCTGTGCGGCTACCATGAACATGTATCTCTCAGATATTATCCCGTCAACCGATAATTCTATTTTAGGAATTTTTAACATCCAAGGAGGGTAACTAACATCTACTTTGCATAATTCAAATCTTGGTAATAATGCTTTGTGTTCTTGAACAACATCATGAATTTTGTTTTTGTTTGTTTCGGTAAGCCCGAGGTTTAATGGATGCTTCTCGTGTTGGGTTAAGATGCGATAAATATGTCGGCATGTTTCAACCGTTCGTATGACTGGAAATGGTGGGCGACGAGCTTAAGCAATTACTAAAGAACTCGAGGTAGCCTGCAGAACCTCAAGGCACACTCGTAGCTCCCTTGCTAGTAAACGCTGAAGACGTTCCTCAGAAGTTTGGGATAAACCATGGAGAATAGGTGCCGAGTAAGCATATTTTTTTGTTTTATGAGTGCGTTATGAACTTGTAGTAGTGAATAGACTGATCCCCCCCCCCCCCCAAGTTGTGCCAGCGAGTCGCCGAAGTACGTTTATTACTGCATTGGTCTGCTTTTCAATTGCGCGGATGTGTGATGCCCATGTTAGCTGGCGGTCACGAATAACTCCAAGAAATGTATGCTCTTTCACAAACATCAAAGTTTGCCCATTAAGCGTAAGTTGGAAATTATTCAGGTGTCGTCTAGAGAAAGGATGTACGGCTGTCTTTGCGCATGAAAGACTCATGCCTCTTTCTTTTAAAAGGTATCGATACTATCAAGACCCTCTTGCAGCGTTGTTTGAATGTCTTGTGTATGAGATCCAGAGGTCCATATGCAGATGTCATCTGTGTACAGAGAATAATGTAGACCAGACGGGAGTTTTTGTGGCAAGGCTGCCATGACACAGTTGAATAAGAACGGACTGAGAACACTGCCATGCGGAACGCCCTGCGTGATGCTGTGATAATTACTCACTCCTTCGATTGTTTCCATAAATATTTTTATATCTTTCAAAAAATTTGACACCCAGCGCAGTGTTCGACCATGTAGGCTAAGCTCTAACATACCAACAAGGACGTGTATGTGACTTACAGTGTCGAATGCTCTTTGAATGTCTAAGAATACTGCTACGGTCACATTTCCACAAATTCGCCCGTGCTTGACGCATGTGGCAATGTCTAATACTGCATCCATTGTACACTGATTTTGTTGAAAACCGGTCACGTAGCTGGAAAACACATTTGTGTGTTCACACTACCATTGCAGTCAACTGTCTATATCATCTTCTCCATTAGTTTGGAAAAACAGCTTGTGAGACTTATGGTTCGGTAGGAGTCAAGACAAAGGGGAGTTTTTCCTGGTTTTAGTACTGTAATTATCCGAGCTAATTTCCATGAATCTGGAAGAATCTCTCTTATGCAGATATAATTAAATGTATCCAAAAGAGCCATTCTACATCACATACGTAACACCATCTGGGCCTGCGGTTGTCTTTGTACGGCATGACGAAAGAGCACATTTCAATTCATTTAAACTAAACTCACAGTCAAGTTGAGGATGTTGTGACATAAATCACGCACGAACTTTATGTTCTGCTAGTGATGTCGAACTTGTAAATTGTAGGCAAGTAAACGGAATTTCTCGTCCAGATATAAGTTGACAGAATTCGTCAGCAAAAGATGTTTCCGGAGTGCTTCGAGCTACAACACGGGTTCGGAAGGGATGGCTCTGGGTAACTGGACCACTAAAAGATCGGACAACTGACCATATTCTGGGAACTGGAGTGAACGGAGACAACGACGCGCAGTATTCTCGCCACCTTCTCGTACCTAATTTTTGTAAGCGTCTGCGCAAAGTTGACCAAACTTTCTGTGCCATCTTGTAGTCATCCAGCTTTCCACTGCGGCGGTAAGCCCGTTCTGCGCGTCTTCTAATTGCTCTTGGAGATTCATATTCCCTGTGGACTGCAGCGTATTCATTTGGAACAATAACTTGTTTTGTGCAGATCTTGTAAGATTCACACAATATATTTCAGAATTTGAAAGTTCGGATTTTCGCCCAATGTGTTACTTAAATTGTGACGAAAACTTTGCCAGTTAGTATATGTTGAGTAGCATCGGGTCCCTTCACTCCGTATGAGACGATGTTTTACCAGGATCGAAAAATGATCACTACCATGCGTCTCTATGTCCGCTGATCATTCAACGCCATCAAGAAGGTCTTGTGAGCAAAGCGTAACATCTATACAGCTTGAGTATGTTGGAGTAAGTATGTCGGCTTGAGTAAGAATGTTGGAGAGCTGTCATTTAACACGATCAGATTACTTTGCTCTGCAGCAGACTCTATAATGCTTCCGCGGGAATCGTTATATTCACTGCCCCAGATGACGTTATGTGCGTTGAAGTCCCCACAAACCAGCACATGTGAGTTTGCGATACCGTACACATTCACCAAGCTGTCTACGGATATTTTGCTAGAACATTGTAGATAAAGACTGATTACTGTGACGCTTGTATTTCTTAAAGATATCTTGCGATCAGTGGTTGTTAAAACGGATCCTGAAAGGTGTTTCAGCCTGGCCTATGTATTGCATGTGACAAGTGCCGCACTCGAGCAACTACACTACGTTACATGAATCACAGTTGAAACTGCCTTTAATTTTGAACATGAATTGGCTGGCTGTGTTGGCGGCAGTATATGAGGGCAGACCTTGCAACGTGGTTGATTGCAGCGGCTGCAACGGGTTAGAAGTGGCGATTTTTGAAAACGTTAGTATGTCACCTATGCTTTCGGAACGTCTATGCACGACACGAGGTGACACACACACACACACACACACACACACACACACACACACACACACACACACACACACACACACACACACACACACACGCACACGCACACACACACGCACACGCACACACACACACACACACACACACACACACACACGCACGCGCACACACACACACACGCACACACACGCACACACACACACGCACACACACACACACACACACACACACACACGCGCACGCACGCACGCACGGGCGTGGCGCTGCTCGGGTAACTGACCAAGCGCAAAGCGCGAATGAATTGCAATATGATCGTTACTGCATACTGCATACACTGCGTATCTTGCTATTTCGATTTAAGTCACGCCATAGGCATAGGCATAGCAGTTGTGTGCGTACTGTAAGGAAATATAGCCTTTGCTTGAATCAAGGACTGTTTTGTAGTATCTCATGCGGTAACGACTTGCGAAGACATATTTCCACACCTAGACAGAAGCAGTCTGATTTGCAACGATGGACAAACCCATGATAGGCGGCGATAATTGGCTTCAGTTTCTGCAAGGACAGGAAATTTTTGAAGTTCAAGGATTCGCGCTTGGCCTTGCCGTAGTATATAGAGCGTGAATGCATGCCTTTGTGAACTTCCAAGAGCCAGCGCACTGCGAAGTGCAAAAAACTCGACAAGCATAAAACTGCCTGGAGTCAGTCATTACTGCAGCATCAGGTAGACGATAGTGCTTGTATGCAGGGAACACTTCGTGGGTCCCACCTATAGACCCCTGGCGTGAGGGGCACTACGGAATTTGTTTACAGAACTTATCTTCCACCGGACTAGGGGCGCTATAGCGTAAAACTATTCAAATTCTGCAATCAGCCCTCCACGATTGGCCAGAAACTTTTTTGGACCCCTCCCCCCCCCCCCCTTCACCTGTCTCTGTCAAGCGACGTCACGAAAACCATAATAGCTGCCCAGATGACGTGTGCACACTGATTATGCATGATTTGACCGAACAAAAAAAATAGTTAGTTTTCATTTGACGCCTTTTCGCCATTAGCCTTGGGATATTGGTCAAGAGCTTTCGGGCTGTGCCCACTTCACCTGCCTGTCATGCGAAGGCACAAAACCACAAAAACTCACCGCGTCAAAGCGACGTGTACGCGTTAAAGACGCATTAATATGCCTAACAAAACTGAATTTTCTTCTGAATACCCGCAGGCTGCCCCACTCCGAAAGGAATAAACGATGGCTGCCGCCAATCGCTCAGGCACTGGCTACTGGCACCTGCCGGAGAGCATGGTTTATTTGCGTGTAATACAACTTTCTGCGTGACAGTGCAACGTTTTCAAGCACTTTCGGCACGTTCATGACCTCGTTATGTCAACTCTTCCTCGCTGAAGATCCGTTTTAGCGTCATTCTGAAGCTTCCGTTGCGTGCCGCCGCGATTGTCGACGAGCCACCACAAGCTAAGTAAGAGAAAGCGGACCAATCGCAGACGCTGGCGCCACCCTCTTCATCCGCTTATCGAGTTTCAGTGCAGTGGCTCGGCCCCATCAAATCCCTCTCCACTTGAGCGTGTTCCTCGCCTCTTGTGCGCCAATTAGATAAGAGAAGCTGCTCAGTGTAGGCAATGTTATTCGTTTTTCAAGCAAAGAAAGGTGACCTCCTTTGAACGAGGAGAGCGTTTGATTGGTCTGTTGAGACAACCCTGCGGGTGACCGACCAATGCTTGCGTCGGCTGTTAAGCAAATTTGACGTCAGGCGATTGGAATAAAAACATATTGGAATAGTTTTACGTTATAGGGCCCCAGGCTCGTTAATGACAACTTGCTTCAGTACTTGCGTTACCAAACAAGCAGCGCGCCACTACTTGTGCATCTTGTTTTACAGCGACCCAGAATGGCTTATATTTATTATTGCGATAGCAATTATACGGACGTTAGAGGCGCATTAAAATTGAATTCTGAGTTTTACGTGTCACACCCACGATCCGATTATGAGGCACGCCGTAGTGGGGCACTCTGGATTAATTTTGACCCCGTGTGGTTCTTTAATGTGCACACAATGCACGGTACACGGGCGTTTTCTTTTCCTTTTTTTTCTATTTCGCCCGCATCGAAATGTGCTTAGCGCGCAGCTAAAGCCGAATCCCCTTAGGAGGCGCATTCCCGCCGCTGCCACCATCATCATGTTGTCCCCGTTATCGACGGCGCATGCGCGGCTCCCGCGCGGTAGGCTGTAGGGTTTTCAGATACGCGGTGTTTTGCTGGACAGCAAAAAAGAAAAAAAGATAAGAAAAAAAACCACGACGAAACGAAGTGGACCGTCACCACCTCCGGCGCTCCCGCTCATTCGGCTCGGTGGCGGGGCTAGGGCAACGTTGCGCCTCCCGCTGCTGGCTTGAGCACTGCGCGCACGCGCACTATATAAGCGCACCAGCTTTCCTGCTGAGCTGCTGCGCGTATGCACCGGTCTGAGCGCAACGGGTAGCGAACGTCGAGGTGACGACGTTTCACTGCAGGCGCCGACTAACGCCGACGGTTCCCCGCCGGTCTCTCGTATCTCGTTAACCATCGAGGTGCGACGCCTTCAGCGCCACTGCTGGTGCTCCTCGTTGCATTAGCGTTTTGAGACGCCTGGGAGCCGCCAGGGGGTTGTTCCTTGTGCCGCGCAGCAGTTGCTTCCCGTGTTGCGGTTCACCAGGATGTCGGACCAGCGACTAGCTAGAACACCATCGGAGTAGTTCAAATGAAACGTTACACCTTGCTACCGCTGTCACTACTTCTCCCTTCGAGTGAAACTTCCAAATTCGACATTATTATTATTATTATTATTATTATTATTATTATTATTATTATTATTTGTAGTAGTAGTAGTAGTAGTAGTAGTAGTAGTAGTAGTAGTAGTAGTAGTAGTAGTAGTAGTGGCCTTGGCGTTGCGCTGCTAAGTCCGAGGGTGCGGGATCAAAACCCGGTCACGGCGGACGCATACCGGTGGGGGCTAAATGCGAAAACGCCCGTGTACCTGGCAATAGGTGCACGTTAAAGAAAACACCAGGTGGTCAAAATTAATCCAGAAGCCTCTACTACGGCGTGCGTCATAATTATATCGTGGTTGTGAGACGTAAAACATCACATAATTTTCTGGATTTAGTATTAGTGGAAGGAGCAGCAGCAGCACCCATCTTAAAGGCAGTTGTGCCGTTGGCGAAGTATTGCGCGGCGCCATGTGAAATGCGTCATCGGTATGAAATTAAAAAGAAAAGCAAGAAAAGAAATGTGATTGAACAGTCAGACGCGAATCAAATAATATGTGTGTACGAAATAAAAGGGATGAATACAAGTGAGATAGAGAAAGAAATTAATAAAATAACAAGAAGTAGAACAGGATCGGTGAGGAGACAATAATTATACCAACGGAAGTTTGATCAATTACCAAGCGATGATCTGAACTCCAGCGAGTACCCCTACCCAAGCGTGTTCCTGGCAGGTGTTAGCCACAAAGAAATCTTTTGCATGACAATTATGCATTCATCTGGGTGTTTCGAAAGGAAAGCGGGACAGCAACGTTCAAAGGTAGGCCAAGCTTACCTCCCAGAGGGATTTACAAAACCTTTCTCCGCAGGAGGAAGCGACGATAACAAGCGAGTAAAAAAAATCATCAATTGATTCAGCTTTATCGCACTACAAACATAGTGGAGAGAGTGCCGCACCGGATCTGTGAGCGTAAAAGTTTAGAGATCGGACACGAATAGCGAAATCTCGCGAACGCCACTACAATCTGACGCATTTCACAGAATTTTCCGCTGCAAGGAAATGGCAACTATGAGTGCTCAGGGGAGGATGTTATGTCCGGATTCTTCCGTTGAAAGAGTGTACCCTACGCGATCTGGCCGCGGTAATAAAAGCCTGAGGTCGGATGAACAAAAAACCCGGGGCCGACAAGTGAGAGGGCTCACCTGAGGAAAGAGCCATTCCACTCAGAAATAGACCCTTGTGCGTAACGAAAAGAACAATCGTAAAAAATGAAGATAAAGGGGAGTCACAGTGAGTAGAAAGTCATTAAGACGCGTGATTCACCGAGCATAATCAACCAGAAGCGCTAAAATAATGAATATATGATGGTTACTGCCGTCAATAGGGTGGTGCAAATTTTGCGCGGAGATAAAACTACCGCTAAGATTTTTGCCATAAATATCGCGGTGAAGTTCAGCATTCCACAGGGAAGTTTCTTCCATACCAGTCACTCATAACATCAGACACCGCATTTGAAGCAGCAAAATCATTTCTGGGATGGCCACTAGAGTATTCCACGCAAGAAGGCAGCAAGTATATTGAAGCCTACAGATTGCGCCCAGTTCTATGCAGAAGTTAATATGTTGTTTGATAAACGTTTTCTATCGGAAACGCACAGCAATGTTACATATGTGAGCTCAACGCAGAAGCTGCATTTCTTGTATCTGAAAACATCAAGCACGTGTACCTGTAGTCGATCAAGGATCATAATTCCTCTTCCTTTTTTTTCGCAAGTTGGGATTCCAAGAAAGATCGTTCGCAGATTTATGCTAACTTCAGCAAGTGATACATCAAAGACAGCGAAGCTGCATAAATAGGCAACTTCTCACAACCTTCGGCGGAAGTACTAAGCCTCTGTTTGTTTACGGTCCCTATGTCGATTCATCGGCGACGCCCAGATCATACGGCATCAACGCAGGCGGCGTTGCTGAACAGCGGCCTCGATCAGCCTTAACCAACGCGACAAGCACCTATAGCTGGCCTCCAACATAGAGGCGGTAAAATGCCACTTGAGAAGCATCAGTTACCAATTACTGACTAACAAAGAAAAAAGCTGATGAAGAGACGGTGTACTTTACGAAGGTATACGCAAGGCGAGCTTCGTTTTATAACCATTAATTACAAACTCCCTGCGGACCTCCATACTGGAGCTGGTATAATGCAAGATGAGAAATAAAAGTAACGAATTACTGGTTAAAAAAAAGAAGTAACGCGCATATAAGTAGCTGTCTATTCGAATGAGACATACGCAAGTATAACTCCTATATTATTATTATTATTTAGTATTAGATATCAAAGCAAATTCAGGGCTCCACCGCACAGGTCGCGATGAGCATTTACATTCAATATCGACTGTTCCGTTAGGACGCTGCGTTCTTCACCGCCACGTGAAAAAAATTACAGCAGACTTTTGCGAACTTACAAAATTACAACCCTATTTCCAGCTAAGCTGTTTCTTTCGAGCAGTTGCAATACGAAGTTCAGCTGCCCGTGTAATCTCATACTTTAAGACATTGCCCGTACCTGAATAGTAGCTTGAAACCTTCCCCGCATGTAACGCTTTCTAGCAGTTGTTAACAGGATTTTTACAGATGGCAGTAATTCATCCACACAAATTTTACTTTACCAGAACATTGGCCCTTGAATTCGGCGCACTCTCAAAGCACTCATAACGTTCCCGTATGCTTGAATGCGTAGCTTATTTAAAAGGCTGCCATTAACCCACGGACCTTATGCTTTGACTACACATTACTTTTTATCTGAGCTTTCTTTCACCTAGCATTAAGAAGGCGCCTCGTTTAGTTCACTAAGGCCACCGGGAGAATCACCTATAGCGCACGAAAAAAAAAAGGAAAGGAGGGCTGGAGGCCAATAATTACTTGTAACGCTCCTAATTAGGTGATAAACCTTAAATTCGTGTGACACAGAGCCCATAAGATTGCTCTCACTTCTACTAAATATCAACATTTTTGTAACGGAATGTTATGTCGGGCCAGTGGGAAACATAGCTGGCAGCGTGACGTACACTTTCAGACACTTGCTTAAACAATGTTTTCTAAAAAGCTGTATTTGCTCCGCAGGTATATAACTTCGCGCACAGATTTGTTATAGTGGTCCGCCAATTTCTTCAAAGGAGCATTTTGGTGCCGTCTGCACTGATGCGAGCTTGCGTACTAAATTGTGCGCCGCCGATAAAGTTCAATCACGCGCTCTGAAGTGCTTGAATACGTAAGTTAATGCGCAGGCTATAAATAACACAAACAATTTGAATCTTGCCTACACATAACCAATAACGCGCACCTTCTTTTCGCCTAAATAAAAATTTTCAATGACGTACAGAGCTCTCTCTCTCTCTCTCTCTCTCTATCAGAACACTGGGAAACATAGCGCATGAACTGGTCATATAACGCCTTTCGCGCACTTGTCAAATTCTTTTTTTTCTTTTGGAAAGGCTGTATTCAATCCACACGCATCTACCTCCGCAGGCAAACTTGTCGTACCATTTCACCCATGTTCGCTAAATTTCATTTTGGTGGCGTTTGTAGTTATGCTATAGGAAACGTGGCTAACGTTTGTGCCGCTCGCAAATCGCATTCATAACTTTGCTGATCACTTCCGTACGTAACTTTCTGCGCAAGCAGGAATTACCCCAAACAATTTGAATTATTTCTTACACAGCCCATTACGTGCTCCTCATTTTCGCTGAATATAAGACTGTGTAAAGTATAAAGCCCCCTCGGGACACTGCTAATCATGACGTGAAATGTCCATATAATGCATCTTCTTCAAGAACACAAAGCATTATTACCAAAATTTGAATTATGCAAAGTAGATGTTAATTACCCTCCTTGGATGTTAAAAAGTCTTAAAATAGAATTATCTGTCAACAGTATAATATCTGAGACATACATGTTCATGGTAGCCGCACAGCAACTGGGCGCTCTTCCAAATTTACTCATTATATCCCCAGTACACCCACGTGTAAACAGACTGCCCGTGTCATAAAAATTCCTCGACTTCAGCATTCGTCGTTCCACATTTGGTGCTAGTGCAAACATTTAAATTATTCCGAGAGACATTTTCGACCATGGCAGAACTGTTTGCAATCCTGTGTGCTTTGCGTTTCATAACAAAAAGAATTCGCAAAGATGGGTTATTTTTAGCGATTCACAAGCCGCTCTCACATTGCTACAAAGCAATAAGAAAAATTCTTTTAACACTTTGCTATTGTATGAGACGCTCAAAGAACATACAAAATCAAGCGCAATGAATCACGTAATTGCATTTCAGTGGATACCCGGGCACAGCAATATTCCTGGTATTACTGCAGCAGACGCAGCTGCGAATCGGGCGCACAATAACGCAGAAGCAATCAATCTTCCCCTTTTGCGTATGAAGTCTGTCTGCTCCTGAGATAGATTTCCTGCCGTCTCTGCAAAACTACCTGGTTTGATCAGCAATCTAAGAACTCGGAGTTGTACTTTACAGACCCATGTATAGACCTATCAGTTACGAAAAATCTAAGAGGAAACAGAAAATTTCAAACATTGGTGCACCGTCTGCCGCTTTGTACTGCCTTTACGAGACACCTTTTATGCAGGTTTACGACGAAGGTGCCAAATAATACGACGGACGAAGAAATATGACACGGAACACCCACACAGGCGCTCCCGTGTCGTCTTCCTACGTCCGTCGTTTTATTTGGCGCCTTCGTCGTACACATGTATAACCGACTCACCCACCAGCACGTGCTCTTATAACAGGATAAAACGGGCCTATAGTCCGCAATGTTTTTGTGGCCATCCAGACGAAGATGTGTATCATCTCCTTCTCGAGTGCACTAAATACAATTCACAACGAAGGGTATTGCAAGCAAATTTGCTGCTTTTAGACAGAAGACCATTCACTCTAAAAAAGGTGCTTGGTCCATTGCCATCTGTGGGCCTTCAGAAAAGAGACCTTCTTGCTTTGAAGAAGTTTTTTGAGGACACCAACATTCTTGGGAAATATTAAGGTTCAGTTGATCCTAATAAGCTAAATGAGGGATATATATGTTGTTCTGGGTTATAATTTTATTTATGTGGTAATCGTAATTTTTACGCTATGTGTAGTTGTGTACATTGCTTGCAGTGTAAATACATGTGTTGTGTTTGGCTATTCAAAATATGTATTTATATATGCGAATGTGTACTGAACTCGAGGCGTAATATTAGTAATATAGTAATATTACTATTACTAACCGTAATATGTTATGTAATGTTAAGCACATATGTAATGCCTGTAAAAGTGCCTTAAGTGTACATGAAGAAAAAAGATTAAAGGAATTGAAAGTGGATGACAAAACAAGTTGCCGAAGGTGGGGAAAGATCCCACGTCTTCGCATTATGCATGCGATGCTCTACCATTTGAGATACCACGGTTCCGTTTTCCCATCCACTTTCTGTTTTTATATATATATATATATATATATATATATATATATATATATATATATATATATATATATATATATATATGGTCGTCCGAACACTAGCCTTAATCTTTGTCTTCCGTGCCTTCCTTCCACTGTCTAACTGTCCACCTTTATATATACATCCATCCGCAACCTTCTGCTCGCCTCACACAAGCCGACAGGATATAGACCTGGCAGCCACCTCATCGACCTCACATCATCATGCAAGTGCTCAACACCACGTTGTGAATGAAGCACAACGCACAGATCCACTACCTATACAGCGACCAGCGTCATGACCACGTCATTGAAAGCCTTGCAGTTATCCAAGTACACCGGATCAGCGGAATATAGACCCGTGGAAGAATGGTTCCCCCTCTCCGAGTTCCACGCATCCGCTGCGTCATGGTCGGAACGGGATATGGTCGCCAATTTCAATGAATACGTCAGCGGTGAGGTATTTCGTTTCTACCCCACGCACACCTTTGAAAACAGCAAATCGTGGGAGAAAATCAAGGAAGTGCTGATCAGTTGATTTAAAGTATAGGGGAATATGCACTGAGGTCATCAAGGTCGACATACTGTAGTACAGCGAGCGCGGTGAAAGCCTGGGCGTTATCTATATCCGCCTATCTCCAGCAGCACGAGCTGTGTGGTTAGGGCTACAAAATGCTCTCGTGCTGACATATCTTCGTGCGAGTTTTAAGCCCCAAGGGGCCAAAGTTAGTGCCCAGCCTTTCGACACCGTGTACGTGAGGCTTTCATGCATGCGTCGCAAGCATTGCTAACTTTAAAAAGAGAAGAAGAAGCAGTTCGAGCGATTCTCCGAATTTTGCCGCAGGGAGGTTCGGAGTTTGTTTTTTTGTGTGATGTAACAACGTTCTCGTGATTTTTCTGGCTCCGTTACAGCTCCAAACGTTTCAGGAAACGTTACATATACAAAGACAGCAGCATAAGCCAAGCGTCGACCGCGTGGAGAACGCCGCACGTTTCTCGTCGCCATGGGATGACGCACCGCTAGCTGCGCCAGACAGAAAAAAATAAATAATCAAAAAAATAGAAAAAACAGAAAATGATGAGTCGACGGGCGATAGCGGCGGCTGAACTTAGCTCTCAGCTCATCGGCGGTAAATAAACAGCGCGTGCGCGCGGACACCCGAAACGAGACCGAGGCGCTGCGCGAGCCTTTGGCCTAATGCGCCACATACGCCGGCCCCTGGAGTCCGCGGTCTTTATATACGCGCACGCTTGAAGCGGAGACGGCTCGCGGCCTTGGGAAGAGCAATTTGGTTTCGTCGCCAGGCTGTCCTCATTACGTCCTGGCCGATACACACATATGCTCGAGGCCAAGAGCATTTGCAAGGCGCGGGAGGCCAAATCGTTCGTTGGGCGGCTTAACAAAGTGAAATTTCGCTCAGTTAACCACCCCCCCTTTTTTTTTTCAGGACGAATGCTGATCGTTCTGCAGACTTCGTTCCGATTGGACAGATGAGGGGAAAATAAAGACGCAGTGGAGAGACGGTTGGTCACTCCTGGTCTCATACTGTGTAGAGGACTTCTACGACGTTCACCGCGAAACTGCTCTGTCTGTGTCGTTAAATTTGCTGTGATCTGGCACTTTTACCTTACGCGATGCTTTCTTGTCGAGCCTTACCCGAATTTGGTGACCGCGGCTGCTGATGGATGCTGCTATGCTGTCGGATAGCTGATACGCAGGACATCACTCGTACGAGGAATCGGCTTATGTGTAGCCCTATCCCTACTATGGCCCCACATGTACGCCGGTGGCCGGTTCTGTTCTCTATGCAATTCCGAAGTGAAACAACAAACGGTACCTAAATATGCTCAGCGCAGTATACGCCTTTACGCGGATAATTCCTCTGTTACAGCGAAGCTTTCTGTGCCTTCTACCACGGAGTTCGGCTCGTTGGCCCGGTCTGTTTCTTTCTGAATGAAGCGGGCCGATCTTGGAGGCAGCGGAATAGTGAAATGTGCCGATCCCCGAAAAAGGGTGTAATTAAAACTCGATCGATCCGGTGTAATGCGCGGTCACGTGGGTCTTATGGCGGGGATCTCCGCGTCTTTCGGTCTTTTCGTGTAGACGCAAGTGATCGCTATATGCTGCAAAAACGCGTTGCAGAAGATCAAGAGTTTTATAGCTCTAAACTGAACCGCGTCATTAAGGCTTCGCGTCCCATAGGTTCCAACACGTGCTCTGGATCTGCATAAATTTTAATATTGAATATACCCGTTTCATTGTGGTTCACTTTCAATTCTCATTTGTTTTTGAGCAGACGTCATGACTCACCAGTGCATGTATGTTTGTTGTTGTTTACAAAGCGAGTTAGCATGGAAAGGCTTGTCTTCTGTCGTATTCGTGATTTCCATAATGATTTTGGAACGACTGCATTTATCGTGAGCTCTCAGCAACGCTGCCTCCACGTTTCACTAACTTTACCCTAGTTTTTCAGGCTCGCTCATTGAGGACTGCTTAGGAACCGAGACATCCTGTCTCTTTTCGAATCACATGGGCACCAGTAGCTCTCAGGGAAATCGCCAAATTAAACTTCACTTTGTAGGCAAACGCCTCTTTCAAAATAGCTTCAGCTAAGCGAACCGAACTGTCTAATGAAAACTCTATTTCTTATGGGATGAAAATTTATGTACATAGTGGCCTAAACTAATTAGGTTATCTCAAGATGCCGAAAGCATTAAATTTATTTTACTTTTATTGCCCTTCTCGCGACATGCTAAAATGAACGCGCAAGTTGGCTGGAAGGCAAGTCTGATGCTCACAATAAAGCAAAGGCGCACCACATTGTTTGTAGATAAAGGGAACAGGGTGTTGCCCCCTGCATGTGTTTCATCCCCACCATCACCCCCCCCCCCCCCAAAAAAAAAAATAAAGAAAAGGGCAGGCAATCTCGGTAGCACTCCGCTTGCCTTTCTTTATGTCCGCGGACAACTTTATGCGACAGTGAAGAAAAAGCTACGGAGTCAAGTCTCGCACATGCGAGATCACTTCTGAAAAAAGTCTTGCGTTTTCATCCGCATTAGTTTAGGCTCCTAACTCACAAGAGCAAACTTAGACAAGATACACCCCCGAGTTTTAAATGCGACCGTTATTTTTCTGACAACAGAGTATGACGACGATGGCTTAAGGATGATGACATGATGCTGCGGCTGGCGATGATGATGATGCAACGACAACCTCATAATTGCAACGGCGTGATGACCATAGAATGACGACGACGGTGCGATGGCGACGAACTGACAACGCAGTGACGACGACAGAGTGAAGACGGGAAACGATGACTACGACATACTACGATGTAGCTACGACGTGTTTTAGACAACATGGCAACGAAGGAAGATCACGATGGAATCAAGGCAACAAAACGACGACGAATGAATGATTGAAGACGAAGGTTTTGTGTTGAAGCTCATGTCCGGTCTCACGTACATCAATGGCCGCCCCGGCCGTCTCGCTTTGAGATATAGCCAGTGCTTGCTTGTTTGCACTATGACCAATACCGGCGATTCGTGCAAGACAGCGGCCAGCAAATAGGTAGCATCTAGCACCCGAAAAGTGGGGGAAGAGATTAAAAAAGGTTCGCTTTAAAATTGTTACAAGTTTACATTGCATTGGCATTTTATGTGCGTCACGTGGAGGCGAATCCAAGTGCGCGCTTCGCACGTACGCGTCATCGTTGGGAAAGGGATTTCGGAGAGGAGAAACTCCGAAGAGCCCCGCTCTGCTCCACACATGGCCAGGGCCGCACACGCGCCTTGCGCCCCGATTCGTCCGAGAGTGGCCTCGGTTTGAGAAACGACTCGTAAATAAGTTTCAAAAGTAGCCCAATCAAAAATACACGACGCGGCACGCGCGCGCGGAGTGAGCCCCCGACCGCAAACAAGGGCTCCCTCGCGTCCCATCTATAGCTAACAAAATGCACAAGCGCAGCAACTGACGAGGACCAGGCTGGCGAAGAAATAAAAGAAAACAAATACAAGGAGGAAGGAAATATAAAGAAAGAAGAGCGAGAAGGAAGGCTGCAATGAGTCTCCATAAACATCATTCGAGCCACGGCCGCGCCACACAACGAGCGGATCTTCTTTCAAGCGGCTCCAATCGCCGCGGCAGCAGCAACAGCAGCAGCGGCATTGTGGCGGGCATCCAGACAGCTCGTAGAATGAAGTATACACGGGGTGGTGGTGGCAGCGGGCGGCGATGCGGTGCGGTGGCGGCGGGCGGCTGTCGAGGAGGAGCGGTGCACGGTGGATGCCGCGCGGCCGTCTCGAATGCCTCCGAATGAATGCAATTTCCTGTGCCCAGTGGCGCAACAAGTCAAGCGCGAAGGCGCCCTGTCCGCCGTGCCTCCTCCTCAGGAGTGCGTGGAAGGAAAGCGTTTGCAGCCACCGGACCTCGGCGTTAACATCGCGAGCATCGGTTCGCTTGGCCGCGGTTGGCGTCCGGCTTGGCTGAGTCCGCGGCAGCCGGACGCGCGGGTTCCGTCACTCTTGCACGTGCGAGCGCGCGCGGCGCCGAGCGTGCAACTTTGAGAGCCAACTTTTTTAGGGTGCCGAGCGTCGTCGCGGTCGCCTCCGGTGTACAGTATACCGCGGTCCCCGCACCACGCAGCGTCTCTGTCGACCGGTGCGTAACCGTCCAGTGCGGAAGCACGCTGTCCGCGCAGGGACAACAGCATCGTCGACCTGCGACGAAGAACTGCGTGGAAGGAGGAGCAGTTCCGGTGAATGGCGGTCTGTTGCTGCCAGCCGTTCGTGACGACTGGCTTCCCTTCCTCGCTTGGCTGTCGTGGGCCCGTTCAGCCGAAAGCACGAAGTTGTCCAGACAAGGAGCTCCCGCTCCCCTTTAGCAGCGAGGTGCCAGTGCAAAGACAGCCAAGGGTGTCTTTCCTGCGCGCGGAACTGGTAAATACGGATTGGAACGAAACCTTGCCAACCGTGGCTCACTGCGCCTTTGTGCTAACTGGAAATTGAGTAAATAACAAATTCATTTGCCCCCCCCCCCCTTTTTTTTTGCTAGAGAACCAGAGGCCGAATTGACAAAGCTCTTCGTGAGTAAAAGCTGTTTGGCATTAGCCGACCGTCATCGTTGATCTTGGCTCTATATTGGCTTGCGTGTGCTCTTACAAACTCTGCCCTAGCGTAAAAACTTTTTGGAGAGAGAGAGAGAGAGAGAGAATAATAGTCCCGAACCTACAACCTCAACTCGCTACATATGCCAATTGCCAATTACGAATTCAAGTATCTTGACCCTCCTTGCAAACTGGTATCTCGAGTGAGTGCTCAGTCCGTGTGATAATTCTCCAACAGACGACGAGTAGATAGACATACTTCATTTACTTCGCCATTGCTCTACACTACCAGCATGCCGAGATTTTCAAGGCTCCTGCAATATGCAGAAGTTCCACAAATGGCAGCATGCAACAAATACTTGCGTATAAAGGGTTTATTGCTGTTGGTTCCTTTCACGAGGGCAGGCATTTGTGACATTGTGAGATTAGAAAGAAAGAAAGAAAAATGGCTGTGGCTTAGGTAAGGTTAAGCCCAGGATGCGAAGCATACTAGCCTTTATTTTAGTTGTTGAACCACTGTTTAGCCTGGTGAACTGCTGTTGCTTGGCTATATTTGGTTCGGCTAGACGAAGAAACAACTCATGCATTACTGCTTCGCCTTCAAGAGTGGAACGCGACAGCGTTCCCGTCGACCCGCCAAGGGGTGTAAGACAATGGGCTACAGGGCAGCGACTACGCGCCCCGCATTGGACGCGGTGAGCGTCGAGCAAAGCAGCGTTCGGCGCGGCAACGAAATGTGCGCCTGAGCAAGAGACGCACGCCTTAGAAACAGCGCGTTTCTAAGGCAACACCGCATTCACTAGAGGCGCTTTTGTACCGCTTTGAAGCGTTGTACTCGTGGCTCAGTGGTAGCGTCTCCGTCCCACACTCCGGAGACCCTGGTTCGATTCCCACCCAGCCCGTCTTGCAAGAGTTGAGCCAAAGCCACTTCTCCTCTGTCGTGACGTCACGGTGTCACGTGATTTCATGGTCACCGCCGCGCCTGAGGAGCTGGGTTGAGCCCTCGTAATATGCTTCGCATAAAAGAAAGAAAGAAAGAAAGAAAGCGCCTGTGTGCGTTTTTCGCGTTTCTGTGCGGCTGGCGAAACAGGCGAGGATTCGCCGCTTTCTTTCTTATGTGGTCACGTAATTGTAGGACAACAATCTTTAATGGCGACGACGACTTGCCTTGCATATAATAATTCAGGCAACTATTACAGTAGGCCTTCTCAGTGAGAGAGAGCGTAAACTTTAATTTCAAATCAGCAAGATTTGAGTCCGGCGTCTTTTAGTGGGTCTGGGCACCCGCCGCGGACGCGGTTCCGAGAGCTCAGTGAGTTTTTTTTTTTTGTGTAAAATATCTACATTAGAAATGTCTGCACATGCTGAAGTTACTTTTTTTTTTATTTCGTAAACGTCATGCTTTCGGCGTATAGCGCTTCCACGCACAAAAAGGAGTCTTTTTTATTAGGTATGTTTCTGACTTGCACGTGCATACTGTGTGTGTGTGCGCGGCCACAAAGTTGGCTGTACTGGTCACTGTTTCTTCTCTTTAAGCTTCTTTGCATCCTCAGAAGCCTGTCGTCGGTAGTGCACGAATTTGTTGCTGATGTGCTGGCTCCTAACTAGCCACTCTTCAACATAGCCTCTATTTCTATCTCGATCACATTTGATTACATTATTTCAAGTCTTATACCCGGAGTTTAAATTCATCATCACCATCATCATTCCTATAAGATTTCTCGCAGCGATCCTCAATTCCTCCGGTCTTGCGCCAGCTGACTGCTTGCTATAGGTGCAGGTATCTACCTAATTCCATCCCACCAACCTGTGCTCTGCCGTCCTGGACTGCGCTTCTCTTCCCTTGGCATCCATTCTGTAACCTTAATAGACCACCGGTCACCTTCTCTACGCATTTCATGACCTATCCAATTCCATTTCTTCATTTTGATCCAAATCAGAGCATCGGCTACCTTCGCTCGGCTCCCTAATAGGTACCACTGCCTTCCTGTCTTTTAACGCGACTCCTACCATTTTTCGTTTTATCGTTCGTTGCGAGGTCCTTATTTTGTCATCAAGCCTCTTTGTTGACTTCCAAGTTTCTGCGTATGTGTTACTATCGGTAAAATGTTTGCATTAGAAGCCATTAAAATATTTAAGGTCTGGTTTCACACACGCTCTATATTTAGCAAGCACGTAGCCTTTTCCCCCGTTGTGATGAAAGAACTAATTTTAGTGTTAGAGGACGGAGTATTGAGGGAAAACAAAAGAGCGCCACTTACCACCGGGCATGCGATCTCACACTAGAGACGTAAAATTTCATGAAATTTTGACGGGCGTGAAAAAAACTGGTTTCTTTCATGTTCTTGTTAGAAAAGTAACATAAATTGAAACAAAAAGATGTCTGCGCTCAGAGCTGTCAGAAGCCTGACACATTTATTTCTCTAACACTGAAAAGAATGTAATTTTTGCATTACTGCATCACAGAAGACCCAGCAGAGCTTCCGGGTTCAAAACCTAGGCACGATTTCACACCAAGGCATGGATTTTACATCAAAGCGTCAAGATCGACATTTATTTCAATCTGTGTCCGATTCGATTGCGCTTGACGCGTCGACGCTTCGCTGTGCAGCGGACGGAACCTTCCGGACATTGAAGTTCGAGTGCGCGCTCACAAGTATTTGCATGCGATCCCCTGTGAGCCTGTTGCGTAGCTTGGTGTGCACATCTCCAAACTCGGACCAGTTTCTTTCACATCCCACAGAAAAAAAAAGGGGGGGGGGGAATCTGCAGTGCGCAACAGGCGTGGCCGGAGGCTCAAGGGCGTGTTGAACCAATGTCCTTGCCAGCACGTAGATAGACCCATATGTTTCGCAGACTCCCAGACTCCTTCTTTTGACCAAACATTTACATACGTCGGAACGACTCCCATGGCAACAGAAAAGTTCTGCGGGGAAGCTGTTTCCTTTTTTTTTTTTGCAATTTTATCCCAGTTAGAAAAAAAAAACAGAAAGAAAGGTTTTTTTTTTCAGAATTTTCGACGTTTTTTTTCAACCGCCTACATCTCTACATCCCAACCCCTGTTTCCTTCTGTCTCAGGCAGGCACACAGACGTTCAGCGGCCTATCTGCGAAGACGTCGCTTTCGCTCCACATATCGGCCCCTTACCGTTGCTTGCTCCTCTCCACCGCTCACCTCTCCCTGTTTTCTTGGTGTGCCCGCCCTCCGAGTCTCCGCGTCGCTGCTTCCGTTTCCGTTTCCTCCGATTCGCGCTGGAGGAGCGGGCGCGCGCGTGACGGCGTGCGTGGCCGCCGCTCAGACGCGGATAAGCTCCGGGGCCGTGCGGGGCGCCGTCGTGTGGCCCGCTGTTGCAAGTCGGCGTGTTTACCTTGCGCGCGGCCGGCCTGCGCCCACCGCGTTGTGCTCCGCAAGAGCGCGCTTGCCGGCGCCGCTGCACCACGTTACGCAAATTCGGGGCAGGCTGTGCGCTTCCAGGAGAAGTTTGCGTCACTCCCGGGAAACCGAGTGCGTCCATTGCGCGTTGGATGACCGAACAGCTCTTGGACGCGGACTGACCGCATGCACTGGATGTGATACGGGCGCCGCAGGTGGAGGTCTGTCGTGTTGGTTGCCGCAGTTTTGATTGCCAAGATACGGGATATACCAAGGTCTATATGTACAGATATACCAGGATATAGGTATGTCTGGTGCAGTCGCTCCTCTTAACGTCGACGACCGGAGACCTCGACTGCCGGATCGGTGCCTCGTCTGCATGAATGAACCAGCCGTTCGAGGAGATATGTAGGATAGACGTACTATATTTGGATTGCCAGAGTGTCGACGCAGCCATTCTCGACGAGATAATTTTGAACGTGTAAATGTGCGGCCGACGTCTTCGACATCAACTTTTCTAAAGAGCGCGACGTCTTAGCTGCCGGATAGCTTTGTCGACGACGGATTGAGTGCGCACGGTTGCACGCACCTGCACGGTATTTCTCCTGTTTTTCTTAGTCACCCTTGACGAAGCGCTTGTGTTTATCCTCGCCTGGTGTTTACCCACTGTTTAGCCCACTGCGAGCTTCTGGATACGTGCTACCAAGAACGTATACGGCCCTACCGCCGGCTTTCAGCCACGCCATCCGATACACAAACATTGCGCTCCGGAGGAAACATCAGCCGCAACGTTCCGTTATAAACGTTCTTTCTTTCTATTTTTTTTTTGGGGGGGGGAGGGGGTAGATACTGTTTGCTGCGCACGTGACCATGACGTTCACTCGCTCCGAGAGAACTTCAATGGGCTGCATCTCCGTTACGCGCCTTCCGAGATAGGATTACGCTGACGTGCCATTCCTCTGCAAGCACGTTGCCCGCAGTGACCGCAAGGCCTCCCAGCGTGGTGGTGACCGCAATGTGAGAGGACGAAAGGCGCGACCATTCCTGTACACGGCTTCACGCTCTGCCCCACCGGAAACGGCGGCGAGACACCCTGAGCGAGGTAAGCATCTTTTCCCCGCTGATAGCGCTCATCGCGCTCTCCGCGTGTGGCAGTTAGCGGTAGGCCGCCGACGCAGGAAGAGGGCCATAAATGAGCGCCAAGGAAAAATAATGTGCCCAACTGGAGGCTACGACAAAGACCGGCGGCTTCCTTTCAAAATCCGCTTCACTCTGTCTTGTAGCGCTTTCGAAAGAAATCCGTCACCGGTATAACGCAGCGATTCCTTTCGCTTGATCCTATTCCATGCTGATCATCCGCCGCTCACGGTAGGCGGAGCGCCGCTAAAACCACTGACGAAGCGTGGAAAGGAAAATAATTGCAACAGAATCAATACATTATCTCGATTCATATATGTGGTTGCCTTATTTATTATTATCTTCATGATATTTGGCGTTTTACTTTTGGTCAAGAGAGCGCTGTTTCGCATTCTACGGTAGGGAGGAGGCGCTTGGGTGGTCAATTTTCTTGCGTTGTTATGTCTTGCATCTTTGCCGTGCGAAAGTATATGGTTGACATCTTTAGCATGTGTGCTAATCAACGTGCATTTCTCTAGCGCTTTCGCCTACGACAGGTCCATTAGGGGTCTACTCTGAGCGCAGCTCCTGCGCACTTAAATATTATGGAAGACCACATTCGTCTGCGGTTCGCGGTGGGTGCCTGCGCTAAAGTCGGAAACGTACACGCTGTTCGATTCGAAACGGCTCCGTCCACATCGCCAGCGGCACCCTTCACGGGCCGTGCAATTTCTCCAGCGTCGTCGACAGCGCTGTCTGCATGAGGCTTCGACACCCGAAGGCCCATGTACGAAGAGTCTTTAGGTCACCATTCACCTGACGCATTCATATAAAGTGAAACAGGTGATTTTGCAGGCTTTAGGTGGGGATTATAGATATCGATTTCACGCTTTGTGCCATAAGATGCTCTAGTAAATCATTGCACCCCCGTACGCCCGCGTATATCCAGCAAGCCCGCACGAACAAAACCGCGTGCAGCGATTTACCCATTGTATATGCCGCAGTTGTAAACGCTTTCGCTATAGACTATAAGTTGCACTTACCCTCAAAACAACGTTTGAGAGCGTCGACAAGGAGTACGATCAGCGGTATCTTCCCCCTTTTTCGAAATCAGGTAATGGGGTCTATTTAGTTATTTCGGCTTCTCAACTATGGCTCTGGCAACAACGTTCGCCGAGGTGTTCCTATGTGCACTGTGCGTTGTCCCACACGGAGAACATGCGGAGGCGAATAAGAGTCACACTTTTTCGCCGCAGACTTTGCTCCGTTACGCGTTTAACTTATCGCTTGCTTCATATCACGGTTGCCTTTGACAGCCTATAGAGCTGGTGGCAGTACAGAATCTCTGCACGCAGTTTGCACAACGCAGGATGACCGGCCACACAAGGTTTCAACTTTGAAACAGGGTCAATCATTCCTTCTCCTCCGCTACCCTCCGCAAACTAATGAATGTGCAAACCCTCAGAACTTTCACTGCGCCTTCTTGATATGCGCGTCGTGCAGTGGTTAATCCGCTCCAAAAGCCGCGATTTATTTGTATCGAACTGCCCCGGCAGGCTGAGGGTTGTAAGCGGATGGCCCTCCGAGGACTTGTTGCAAAATGTACTAAATCAGGAAAAAAAAATGTACGTAATAGGCGCAATTTCGTTTCAAGCGGGCTTGTTATAATCTGGCTAAAGAGAACGAGAGGAAGAGAGAGAGAGGGAGACACGAGTGACAAGGAAAAGCCAAGGAGGTTAAACAGGCTAAGCCCGGTTGGCCATTCTGTATTGGGGAAGGGGGAAAGGGGACGGCAAAATTAGAAGGGGGATACACGTTCACGGCATACACTCAGATACATGCAGAAAGGTTCATTTTTCAATTTGTCACAGACGATCGTATAAGTTGGTGGACCTCTGAAAGCGAAGCAGCGCGAACTGTACACAAGAGGCAGAGTGAGCGAAGCGCATCGTGGTTTACGTGAGCACCGCGCTGAAACATTAAGCGTGAAACTATCGATAACGAGACGGCGGCGTGGCATTACACGTAACTCTGCCTGTTCACACGTTACGTTCGCGGGAAACGGAATCACGTTTCGCTCAACGCGTAGAGCGCGGTACAGAAGCGAGGCAGGATGCAAAGTTGTTTGCGTGCGCAGCTTGGCGAGGCAAACGAAAACGGACACGGCCGTCGTCTCTAAAGGGTGTGTCGTTCTGCGCGTCACATATATATACATGGAAGCAACAGACGGCACGTACGTAGTGCTTACAAACAAAAGGAAAAACACACAGTCACATCTGTGCGACCTAGAAAACAGTAACTCACGCACAAGTCGAGGCATACGCGCGGTAAATCCATCTAAATGCAAATTTTTAAAGGCACGTCACATGCTCGTTCAGAGATATTTTTTTTTCCTATTGAAAACCTTATTGAAATAGCGGCCGGGTACTCGGAGCCCGCAGAGAAATCGCAGAAAGAAAATTGAATACACGCGCTTCGTTTTAAACACTCGGCATCCATAAATAAGTGCTCCTTTCTCAAAGCACCGCCGAGACTCCCTGACGTTAAACTCGCAAGACGAAAGCCTGTTTACAAACGCAGCAGAGGAACTGTCGACACCGTGCAAACAAGCCGTGTATTTCTGACGGCGCAGTTTCTTGCGCGTGAGCGAGGGGCTCTTAATTTATGCGCCCCTCTCCTACTGTCCGTCCCGTTCAACTTTGCTTGTTCGCTTGTCTTTTCGCGCAACTCCGCATGTGTGTGACGGTGTATTCCCCATTGTATGCTACTTCCTCGACAGCGCCGGGCACAACACAGTTCGCGCAGATTAAACTGATGCGCGCTACCGACGTCTCGGGCGACCCAACGGCAGTCTTGAAGCTTTATGATTCTCAAAAGGGGGCTCAACTTTCCTCAGGCGAGCTTTCGCAGATTTGCTTGTGTTCTTTGATGTCTCAAGAGAGAAAGAGGGAAAGAGAGAGAGGGGGGAGAGAGAGAAGGGAAAGAAGGAAAGGCACGGAGGTTAACCAGACTGAGCCCAGTTGTCTCAAACTTGTATGCGCGGCTATAAGCCCTGTTTTACTTATACTCCTTACCGGCCCTCCCGCTCCGCTCCCCCCTTCTCTGCTATTTGTCTCATTCCCCAATCCCCCGTGCAGTGCCATTAAGGTCATCGCCTAGTGAAGGGGCAGTAACTGCGCTGCGCTTATATCTTCAAACTTCTCCCCTTTTAAAGGTCACCTGGCGATAGAATTTGGTGAATCTTTTCGTGATCTTCGTATACGAGGGACGTTACAGGTTTAACATGTCGCGACTACCTCTGACGGCCGAGAGCTGGTGGGCGTACGTTAACTCCGCATGCTACAGTATATTTTAATTCTACAGCACTAAAATCAACCTCGACGACGCCATACACTCTTCTCCTTATAGGCTGACCTTTCCAATTTCAACATTAAACTTTACTACCTTTTCGCCCATGCAGCGTGCTCGTCATTTGTTACGGCGTGGCCGAAGTACATAACAGACTTCCCTCCTGTATAAAGGTCTGATATCGTTCAAGGTGGCACATAAATCTCATTTTAATATGTTTGAAATGAAATTCGATTTAGCTTTTTCTAGAACGTAAAAATGGGTCTCTTATGTCTCCTGGCAACCTGTTAAAAGCAACGAAACAGGAACTAAATGAGGTAGAAGTTAGTACCCTTCCAGTGGTGACGTTTACTATATTAAATAGTCACGTGGCAATTAAAAAAAGATATTAAGGAAACGATTAGAACAAATGTCACAAGCTGGCTAAATCATGCCATAGGAGAGCTTCGTACGACCGAAGACCGCAGGTCTTATAATCATACCTGACACCGTACTTTATCTTGTTTTTTTCTTTCTCAACAGCTTGGCTAACGTTAGCTGGGACACATGGTATGTGCTACATATAGAGTTCTTTGTGGTCAGTGAAGTCCAGCAAGGATCTATGGTATATATGTACCATAGATACACAGGTATACTACTTCGCAAGTTTCAGTATACCATATCGACGCTGATACATGACCACGGCATTAATTGAGCTGCTCACTTGGAAGTGAAGCTGCATAAGGGTCCACATTTCGTACGTTTTAAAAAAAAAGGAATTATGGGGTTTTACGTGTCCAAACCACTTTCTGATTTATGAGGCACGCCGTAGTGGGGGACTCCGGAAATTTCGACAACCTGGGGTTCCTTTAACGTGCACCTATATCTAAGTACACGGATGTTTTCGTTCGTACGTTTTTCACCTGTATGCCGTTTGTGCGCTTCATATACCTAAAGCTACTTTTAGTCATTCTCGTTGCGCTCACTGATAGCAGGAGTTGCCTATGTTATTCGTTGATCTTTTTATGTCTTGATTCTCTTTTCTGTACGCACTCCTGCAACATCTAAAGTTTGAAGCCGCAGTATTTATAAAAAGGGAAAAGAAACTAGGGTACTTCAGGGGTGAAATCGTGACCACTACTTGCTTCCTTCTTTCTGTTCCGTGCGTGGACTTCCTGCAAGCCTCCTTCTGCTTCTTCTATACGGAGTCACAGTCCGCGTGTTGAGCGCCAACGGGGCTCCGGGCAGCTATTCACGCAGCACAACTCGTGAATCATCAGAACTGTCCGTATACCCCAATGAAGAGTTTGTGTGGTGTACAGTGCACTTGGTAGTTCGGTTCTGAGCTGTCCTTAATTGTAACTGGTCGAGAAAGCGACGGAAAAACGAATTTCACGTATGACTCTATACTGCACGTTATTGTCCATCAAGCCGTAGTACATATACATTATATTGACCCGTGGACTTGTTCATATTTTGCGGGTGAGCGCTTTTGACCGCCTAACAAATGTTATCGCTCAGCGCGGGACGCGCACGCATGTCATCTAGAATGTTATCGATGGTTCTGTTGTCACCGAAGCTTGCGGAATCTGATTGCATATATAATCTGATTGCATATGCGACGCGAATCGCGTAGAACTTTCTGGAAGACACGCGGGCATCAGCGATTACTCTGGAACCTTCGATGACTGACGTATAAAAGCCGACGCGCTTGACCGGCTGATCAGATTTCGACGATCGCCTACCGTGTTCACCGCTATTGCTGTGCTTTGAGTGCAACTGGCTTTTGTGGGCACAAGTTCGCCCAACAAAAAGTGAGCTTTGTCATTCACAGTTTTACAGCTGTATTATTCACCGTCACTACTACGTGACATAAGGTATCACCTCTTCTCATCGATTGATTGACTGGCTGGCTGGCTGATTGAATCACAGACCTATTGATTAATTAATAGGTTGATTTACTGATATTGCGTTTGCAATTCTGCCTTGGGTTCCGACTGGCGCCTTGACTTTCATTAGAAAAAAAGAGGGGGAAATGCAACAGATCCAACGAGTTGGAATCTATATAAAGAGAAGCTTTGTGTGAGTGCATGAGGAGTCGAAACACAAGTTTGTGTTTATTGAATCGCCGCACAGAATGACGCGGAAGGCTTTATTCAAGCATTGTAGAGAGGCTAATGCAATGCCGCCGCAGCTGCCGCGGATGCACGAAGGCGAGCTTTCTGGTTCTTTTTTTCCCTAGCCGCGCACGGCCGGCGCCACCGCTGCCGCGAATGATGATGATGATATATTGGACCTTTGAAACGGGGCGCTGACAAATATTCACCTAGCGTGTTTGATTTACTCAGGTGTGCGGTACATGTTTTTCATGCTACCACTTTTGTACACATCCCCATGATCTTTTTTCCCCTGAAATCTTGTCTATCCACCTTGTATACCTATGCCTATAACGCATATGACCTTATCAACCTCTTCCCTGATTTTTCCCACTATTACTATAAGCGTCCCTGGATTAATTGTCTCGGCTGCTGACCGCTTGCTGCTTTCGTGTACCTTAAATCCAAGCGCTTCAGGAAGTTGTGCGTTCCTACGCTTCTCACTGGGTGACTCACTTCGCATTCCACTAGGCTGTTCTCTGTGGTCTCCGGATTTTTGGTGCAGTATACACATGCTTCATCTTGTTGCGAGTATTTGCTCCAGTATGTTTTGTCCTAAGGCAACCAGCTCGAATCTCAAATAGCAAGGCACTGCCCTTTGTGTTATCGTACAGATTTCCCCTTCTATAGCTTCTTTCTTCCTATTCTTGTAGATATCCTTGGTCTTTGTTTCCATCCTTTGCGTCCATTTCGCTGTCTCTGTTTCACTATCCTTCTGATCATTCCTGGTTACTTGTACTTGGTTGCCAACTTCTACGGCGAATCTGTTTATGGATAGGTTCTGGTGGATCTAGTCTCCGTGGACATAGACCAACAATTTTTCATACGCGTGGGCCGATCCCGAAGATGGTGCGATGCCAGGCTGACCCGCGGTGGAGGTGAAACAGTCGTTAAGCACTCGCCATACAAACGTGGGCCGATCTCGGAGGTAGTTCAATACCGAGCCGACCCGCGGCGGAGATGCAGTTCGCCATTAAGGGGCCCACATTCACAGCTTCGATGGTCATCCTTCCTTACATAGTGGAAGGGCACTGAATTTTTGACCTCTTCCTCCATTCTGTGTCCACCTTTCCAAGTACTGATACTTGCGCACTTGAGCCGCCCACTCATTTTGATCCAAAACTAATTTTGCTCAGCGCTTTTCTGACTTGGAAAGAGACCCAACCCATCTCACCTACCACAGCCTCATTTGTGAGTGTCTCAATTCGCAAATTGATTGATTGTCGCAATTGTCTGTAAATCCCTTGCATTTCCCGCTAGTAGCACTATGACGTCCGCATACATCAGTACGGGGACCTTCTTTTGCACCATTTGTCCATTACACATGTAGGATAAACCAAACCCTAATTCACTGTTTTCCTGTCGTCTTTCTATGCTCTAAACATAAAGTGGGAACAGCAATGGAGACAAAGGACATCCTTGGTGAATTTCCCCGCCACTGCATTACATTTTCATATTTCCCATACAATTTGTACTCGGTCAGTTGTCTCTCTCTCTCTTCATATATATATATATATATATATATATATATATATATATATATATATATATATATATATATATATATATATATATATATATATATATATATATATATATATATATCAATGCGTAAAATTAGAACTGTTTGTACTAACTCAGTGCATAGAGATTTTAATAGTTCAGAACATGCATTTATCGATAGCATTTCTAGATATTAAAGGAACCTACGATAACGTAGCCAGGGAATTGTTATGAGATATTCTCAAGCATGAATGCGTAGGTGGCGATTCCGTGGAGCTGCTGCTGATATATATATATATATATATATATATATATATATATATATATATATATATATATATATATATATATATATATATATATATATATATATATATATATAATATAAATGCATATTCTGAACTATTAAAATCTCTATGCACTGAGTTAGTACAAACAATTCTAATTTTACGCCTTGCATTGTCATTATATGTATATGTCGCCGACGTTACTGTAATTGGCCTGTGTGCGCTCGTTTTATCCTTATCACCTTTGCCTTTGTAGATGAGGCTCACCTGGCTTTCACGCCATCCAACCAGAATTTTCTTTGTTCTAATCACTATGTTATGCTATGTTATTAGTCAGCAGTGCCTCGCTCTGTGGACCGAGGTTCCTGATTAATTGTATTGGGATCTCATCGGGTCCTGCGGCCGTGTTATTAGGGAGATTTTCTTCTGCCTTTCTCCAGCAAAAGCGTTCTATGCTCAATTTTCATCTCTCATGCTGCTCTGTTGTCACTAGATCTCTGATCTCGATGTTTGAGTCTGAACCACGCTTTCTTTCGTGCCGAAGTTACCACTAATAACGTCTCTGATGTACCGCAGCGCATCGTCTCCTTCGAAATGTTACCGTCTTCATCCCTTATAGCCGTTTGCGAATTTTCAGTTGGATCTCCGAGCGCCATCTGGTGGTGTTGCAAGGATCCCAGGGGCGCGCGCGACGGCGCGTCCTCCACTGTGATTGGCTGGCCTATTCGGCTAGAGAACAGCCACGCAACACCCACGGTCACGAAAACCCGGTGATGTTCGCAAAGAGCCGCTTTTAAAAGTCTCGTGGCACCCACACTGAATGACACCTCCGCTACTGTTGGGCCATTCTGTCCACTTGTCGAAGGTGTGAGCGAGAAGCGGGAAAACGCATATGCTACACTTTAGTGAAGTAGAAACCACATAAAGCCAACACACCGCAACGAAGGAAAGCAATGAGAAAACGAACTTTTTTTTTAATTGAAATGGTAATTAATTTGAGTAACGCGGTATCTGCGTTTACCTGCACACATTTCCTATGAATGGCAGCGAAGCGAAAGCGGAACAAAAGACAACTTCTGCGGCCGTCAGGGATGATTCATCTAAGGCGACTGATACACTCTGACGACCGCTCTCGAACCTTCAGGCGCCTCTGTACCGCGTCACGCAATGAGGAACTAGCAGCGGACGCCGACAGTGGGTGTTTACGCAGTATACGGTGGTTCGGTATCGTCGCTCATGAAATACCACTTCAACCCCTTCACCCCGCCCCCTTGTCGGCTCCCCGGCCTCCCTGTTCTTCCACAGCCGAGTCTACCAGTTACGCGGCGGCGCAGCTTTATCACCGAGAGGGGTAAGAAAAGCTGGACCCGCGATAAGGGCAACCGCTTCCTTATCAGCGCGCATTGTCTGTCATCGGCTCGCGGCACCTCGATCGGCGCGGCCGTTCTGCCGGCGGCTGCAGGCGGCGAAGCGGTGACCACCACGACTGCGTATAGGGCATCCGTACGTGCGCGCACTGCGAAGGTGAATGGTTTGCCACTGGACGCATGAAATAGCGACAGAGTTTTAAGTGCTGCTAAACGCATTGGGAGAAGTGCACGTTGGACCGTTCGACAGCGAACCACGCGTCAATTCAAGACGGCGACGGCAAGCATGACGCGACGCAACGGTAAGGTGCGCGCGCGTTCGTTTCAGGTGGGCCGGCTATTTGCCTCCACATTAGCCGCGGGATATCGCTGAGCTTCCTGCGCAGAGCGCACTTAAACAGCTGATCTGACTGTGTGCTCCATGCATCTATCGCATGTTCTAAATCGACTGACTCGGAGCGGCCAGCCAAAGCGCAATGACAAGTATGGAAGGGCGAGTGTTCGCTGAGCACTCGCGTATCTCTTCAGCGCAATCCTCTGGCGTGGTCGGTGATCTCGCTGCATGTGTATACTGCGGACTCTTCAGCACCGACAAGAGCGTTTAGCGACTCCGATGGGCCCCTTCCTGTGTATGCGGACTGCGCGCGATTCCTGAATACTGCGCGCGTCTGCAGGACGCGTCGTTACAACAGGAGACGAATTCTATACGAGTGGCGACGTTTATTCGTAGAAAAAAGAAAGTATGCACGAATAAAGAAATACAGACCTTACGGATTGCCTTCCGAGATACCTGCACGTCCGTATTCACGAAAAAAAAAATTGTTCTTGCGATAAAATTGTTCGCAAGAGCAGATGGTGGCCCATCGTGATGTCGTATACAACATTAGCGAAGGCAGCTGGACAATATGCAAAGAGCAATTCACGAACGGAACGCTTTGTGAATTCGGTTCCCGAGTTCTCGGCGAGACGCGCGCTCTTTGGCGATGTAACGCTGTGTGAAGTCAACCACGAAATTATACGTCTTCGAAGGACGGAAACTTGGGCGCAATTGTTTTTTTCCTTATTATGCAATTTATGCGCATGAGTTCAGCGAGGTGTTAACAGAGTGTGAGTATTCAACGAGTAGTTCCCTAAAATGCGTCGCGGCGAAGCCAGTGCAAGCGCGTAAGGGTCTTGTCAAGAGATTAAAGACCTCTTCTGCGTGTTTTGACGCCACTCCCCCCAGTGGCTTGGCTGCATTGTTTTCATATCGTCATCGGTCGACGCCAAGCATGATGTAATATGTGAATGAACTCATTCCAGTATTTTGTTACTCTATAATTTTAAAAGCCTTATTCTGTTCCATTTCATACTGCGATATCAGTAAAAGTGGAAAGAGGCAGCTGGCGTGCCTCATAGACATCGTCGTGGATGCGATGTCTTCGTCACATGTAATAACAACGTGGTTTGTCTAGGTTTGCTGCGAACCTGACACCTATAGATGTTTTTTTTTCTGACACAGACTTGTCTTTGTGGGGAGCAGCATGCAGACCAACAAACATGACACTGACATTGGGTAGACGAATTCGGCGACCATCGAATTGCTGGGAAAGTCCCGCATAACTGGTGGCAACAACTGCTCGGTGACTCGCCACAATGAAACGAGGAGATCTGCCCCAAGCCACCAGCAAGATTCAATGTCAGCAGCGCTTTAACTTCAGCACAGCGGATGTCCAGACAACCTGGCGATTTCTGTTCGTTGACAGTTGTCTTACAGAAGTTTGGTGACTATATTCGAGGTTTTGAGTACGAGTTGATTTCTTTTTCTTTTTTGTTACAGCGAAGTTAGTCTCTTGGTGGTCAGCATTTTTCGTGTCCTTCCGTGAACAGAAGTTATCATTATCAGCAATGGCTCATACACATTTGGCAAGCAAAAATGCAATGGCTCATCCCCCTCGTAATTCAGAGGCTACCCGCACTCAGCAAAGTCAAGCGAGCAGTGCATACATTCATTGGAATCACGCATACAACGTACAGAACAGCGTACGCTTCAATAAATAACTGGCTCAAAACAAACATCTGTCATCACTAACAATGGTTCATGCCCCCGTAGCAAGCAAAAATGCAATGGCTCAATGCAAAGGCAGAGGCTACAAGCGCTCAACAAAGTGATGCGAACAGTGCATACATTCATTGAAATCACGCGTAAAACACACGCACCAGCATACGTTTCACTAACGTACAAGCTCAAAACAAGCATCCGAGCCGTCAATAAAGCGTTGCCAACCACCCTCAACAGCTGCAGGGTCGGGATGGCGAGTCACTTTTTTCTTGTTCAAACACGAACTTCGAGAGAGAAAGATAAACCATTTATTAAAGAGAAAAAGCTCGAAAGCTTTTTTTGTTTAAAAGACAACTCCTGTGTGGTTTCCAGGCGGTGTCTATACAGTAGGTCTACCTATTGCCTTGCACCTCAACAGGTGTGGCAGCCAAGCTGTCGTAGATGGCCTTTAAGTGATCAGGGGCCCCTCTTTGAATTATCCGGTCGTTGAAACTAGGCATTGAGCTTCGTGACCCATCAAGGCATCTGCATCACAGATGTGGATATACCGGAATACGTCTATAACAATAGGTACGTTGTTAAGGGGCCCGCCCGTGTCATGGGTGCGGCAGGTCGGGTCCAGCAACTTGCTCGTGGATCGGGGTCTGAAATGCGGGAGTGACCACCATGCCGTAAAAAAAAAAAGGGGGGGGGGTTTACGTGCCAAAACCAATTTATGATTATGAGGCATGCCGTAGTGGGGGACTTCAGAAATTTGGACCACCTGGGATTCTTTAACGCGCACCTAAATCTAAGTATACGGGTGTTTTCGCATTTCGCCCCCATTGAAATGCGGCCGCAATATTCGATCCCGCGACCTCGTGCTAATAAGCCCAACACCACAGCCACTAAGCAACCATGGCAGGTGCATGCACGAGCCTTCTTTGTGCTCTTCAGGTCGTACACAGTGCAGAGGGAATGAACACAAAAAGGACAGGACGACACACAAAGCGCAAACTACCAACAAAATATACCAGGCAGACGGGCCTTAATGATAGACTCAGAGAACACAGTGACAATATCAAAAACTGCACGTGATCGGTGGCTCGCAATTAACTGTAAATCCTGTGGATGTGAACCGACGTTCAGCGCGAACACCGTTGTATGCTTCATGCAAGATAAGCTCACAAGAGAAATCATCGAGGTTGAAAACATTTTGAGATTAGGTCCTGAGTGCAGAAGCACATCTTCTCTTAACCTTTCCTATAAGGAACTTGTTTTTCTTAGGAGGCAATCATTTGCGCATGCGTGGTTGCTTTGGGCGAGCTTATAAAATTGTGCTCTGGAAAATAATAAACTTTTGTTGGTGCAGTTTGCGCTTTATATGTGTCGTTCTGTCCTTCTTTTCGTGGTCGTTCCCTCTGCGCTACGCAACCCGAAGATCATGAAACAACAAGTCCAAATTTCCATTACCTTCTTCGGGCATTTCAAGCGACCACCCAATCAATGGAGCGTTATGAATAACAGAAAAATAAATGTACATGTGATGAAAAGTGCATCAAAAAGAAGGAATCCTAGGGTCCATGCAGAGTCAGAGACCGTTTGGCTGACCTTCTGTTCAGCGCTTGACATCAGCACTAAACACACATTGCAGCATTTAGGTAAAAAGTGCGAGAAAATTTTGGAAATGACCACATAATCACAAATATATAAAGAGCGCATTGTTTGCTTTTGCCATGACTTCTTATCTGAACGTTTCGTCTCATCTGGGGCGGCGCCAATAACAATATAACAAAACAGGGTTGCGACATCGATACTTTTCAAGGATAAGGTAGATTGAAAAGAAGTTGATGACCGACCAACAAGTAACTGAAACGAATTTAGTAATCGGAATCTTAGTAGACAGAAAGGTGGCAGTGCATGGTGTTTACAGTATATTGAACAGCAAACGTGGATCCCTGACATATTGGTTGAGATTAAGCGAAAGAAGTAAGCTAGGATGGGCCGTGTAAGGAGTAGATTAGATAACTATTTCTCAATTGTACCAATAGAATGGCCGCCAGTGAAAGAAAAATGCAGTTGAGGGCGGCTGAGGATTAAGAGTAGGATTATGCACGAGAATAGGAAGTATTCAGCATGCAGGATTGATTGTACTTGCGAAAGACAAGGGTTATTGGAGATCTGAAATTTGGACGAACTTTCCGTACAATTGCATGCTTGCCTTAAACGCGCAAGGAAGACGATGACACACGAGAAAACGACAGGACAAGTGCTTGTCCTGTCGTTTTTTCGTGTGTCGTTATCCAAACTTGCGCTATTGAGAAAAACACGCAGTTGGAGATATCTGGGAGTGATCGCCCTATGGACGAACACGGTAGTGATAATGAAGCCGCCTGAGCAAATAGTGTGTTCTCTGCTCTACGTCCAGTCAAAGATCAGCGAAGATCTTTACAGACCGCACTAAGTCGACTGGACTCTAGCAGAACGTTTTCTGAAACAAAAATTATTGAGGCCTGGCCGCATCCGTCAGTGACACAGAAAGCTATTCGGGTGCTACTGCAGTTGTTTAAGGAGCACCAGCCTCGGTGACAGAATGTAGTGCTGCTTTGTGTCCTGCTGTGTGCGCGCAGAGCTCACTCTCTCTTTCTCTTTCCCTCTTTCTGTTGTCTCCTTTCCCTTACACCCAGTGTAGGGTAGCAAACCTGACGCTCGTCTCATTGACCTCCCTGCCTCTCATCTCTTTGCTTTTTCTCTCTATATATAAGCCTCGTAGTTAGTGAAGATGTCAGTGTTGACGCATGAGGACAACGTTGAATAATGCTGGTAATAGCACGGAGCCTCGAGGTGCACCCATGACGAGCGGATGTGGCCCAAATCGTTCGTGTGCTTGAATGAGGCGGCCCATGTTTAAAGCTAGACCAGAGTTGTACATCTGAACAGCAACACGACATCGTGGAACCGCAGAGCAAGGACTAAAACAAAACAATACAGCCTTCTTGGAGCCATGTTTTGAGGGATCAACAACAACGATGACAACGCTGTCGTTTAGCGATGAAGTTCAATCTACTCGCCCAACTCATCACATTGCTGCAACTAACCAGGACGATGTGAGTGAATATATATTGTGAACCCACTGCCTTAGCATAGTGGCTGCTGAGCTCGAAACAGCGGGTTTGGTCCCGGTCGCAGCAGTGGCCTTCCAATGAGGTCGGAATGCTAAAAGGCTCGCGTACCGTGCATGGGATGCCCGTTAAAGAACCTCGGGTGGTTAAAATTAGTTCGGTCCTTCATTATAGCGTGTCTCACTACTGCAGATCGTGATTTTGGCACGTTAACCGCCAAAATATAAAAAAATAAAGCTTTTATGCTTCGAAACTTGAAATGTTGAAAATTTAGAGTATACACCGCGCTTCTTTAGAGCCGACTACCCAAATACACCGCTAAGGCAAAAAAACAACAAAGACATAAAAGACATATAGAAGAATACATCAACACGCACTGCACACACGAACACAAGTCACAAGTACACAAGTATAGTGTCACATATGCGGACAGGTGTCAGTGTCTGTGGGAGGCTCTCTCAGGTTGACGAATGTCAAAAGTTTTGATTAGACACCTTAAACAGGCTCAAGTTGCGTTCCGCAGTACTTGCGCATTTGAAAATTTGAAATAGTACGATATTTCTTTTCCGTGCTTAATCTTATCACTGACGTCGGCACATCACGTGTGTATCCCGTGTATCTCCTCTGACCCACTCCGGAGCAACCATCTCTGCTTTTTCGCTGTCGTGACACGTATTTCGGTCATTCACGCGTGTCGACACTAACTGCATGCTGGGGCAATAAACTCGTTTTATGGCCTTCTGCAAAGCACTCGGAACGTCGGCCCGCGCGCACGCCAAGATACCGCACGTCACGTGCTCAAGATATACGGTTGAAAGCTACGAACGGAAACGCACGTGTCCCCTGTTATGGGATGTCGTGTCGTTCATGCCTTACGGTCCAGTTCCAAGCAGCAGATCTGAAGAGGCTTACGGAAGTGGCAAATCAGTTCTGCGGAACTCCACACGGAGGAGGAAGTTTCATCAATCAACCTTGCGAATTTCCGCATATCTGATTTGCCAAATTGCGTATCCCTGTGCTTTCAGTTGTCCATTGATTCGACCTGGCTCTGGTGATCTGCTGTCCTCCTGCAGGTTTAGCTCAGACAATGGAGCGGCCACCTCGGGAAGGCGTTGGCCCAGCGTTGGAACGCCAGAGCGGGACGATATTTTTTTTTTCAACTGTTAATCTTTCGGAGATTAAGATTAACAGAACGATCATTCTTCATTTGGTTCTTGTAACCTTTCGCAGTGCCGCAAAGTTCAATGCATGTATCACAGTTGCACAACCGGTCGTCGGCAAACGTTGTTACCAGTGCCACTGAAGGCGCCGGGATCGCTTTGAAATAACACGGGTGGTCGAAGTCGGCGAAATAGTCTTAACTCCGATCGTTGGACATTGGAAGATTGCGGAGTGTCAGGGTCGACCAAATCGCAGCAATCCCTCCAGTCCCGCTATAGAAACACTAGCTAATGCATAGATTACGACTTGCCACAAGCCTATACACAAATGACTTCTTATGCAGGATAGTAAAATAGCCCGATATGTTCTTGTAAAGAATCCGATGAATCCGAGTATGCTCATTGTCTGTTCTTTATTATAGTGTATAGCATATTGTGCTGGTCTTTATGCTAACCTTTTCTTACCCTGCTTTTATTTTTCACGCGTACTGTATTAGATTTGTGTTTTAGCTTGTGAATTTGAATTGTGAACTTGTGGAACATGTGTCACGACTTCTGAACCACTCGCAAGTGCCGCTCTTGGGTACTTTTTGTATCGCCATGACTTTGTTCTTCTCAGTATGTTCTTCTCGTGATTGCACGTCAGAATAGAGTAGACGACGCCTCCGCGAGGCGCCGACACCTTACATCCGCTTTACGAAAACAGAAACAAAGTTTGGCGAAGGAGTAGCTGACTGACGGGGCGAAGTGTAATAAACAAATACCTAAAACCAACTGCGCAACAGAAAGATATAATACGGTGGTTTGAAAACGTGGGATAACAGCGACGAGATCACGGGCTCTGGCTGTTCTCATGCCGCGAGACTTGTAGGATTCTCGAAGACTTTCATGACAAAGGCTGGGCCTCCTTGACACTTCGCTTTTACAGCGAAGCTGTTGCATACGTCGCTTGTGGTGGTGGTGCTGGTGCTGGTCTAATGACCGTACCAGCTTCATTGTTCTTTCACATCGTAGAATAGAGGCATATTTTTTTTTCATCGTCTCACCTCGTTTTAGAAACGCGAACCGTAAATTTCGCAATAATGCCAAGAACCGTCTGCTGCCGAGGAGGGAAAATTGTGGGAAGAGTATACAGTCTAGCGCCCCTATGCAACGAACGCCTCTATACAACGAAATTACGTGTACAACAAAGGAATAATTCTGACCCGGTTTTACTGTGAGCGGTGCGGTGCGCGACATTTACAACGAAGTGACCTGTATAACGAATGATTTCAGAGGCCCTAAGCACTTCGTTATAAAGGTGTTCGACTGTGTGTCGCTCGAGCGGACGGAAAACCGACAAAGATGGCGGCCACAAATGACAGTAGGACAGTAGTACAGCCGTTTCTTAGCAGCTATGGTGTCGCGCTGCTAGGCACGAGGTCGCGGGATTGAATCCCGGCCCGGGCGGCTGCATATCGATAGGGGCGAAATGCAAAAACGCCTGTGGTCTCGTGCACTGGGGGCACGTTAAAGATCCCTTGGTTGCCCAAATTAATCCGGAGTCCCCTACTACGGCGTGCCTCATAATCAAATAGTAGTTTTGGCACGTAAAACCTTCACATTCACATGAAACATTGGGTGTCGCAGCTTTTCTGTCGCGTAAGAGTAAGTATTGCGGCATTGTGGAACCTTTCTTGTGCTCGTGTCTACTGCGCAGCTCGCCGGAGGTTCAGAGTGGTGCCCAGGGTTCGCGCCAGCATGAGCCTACACCAGGAAGTGACGACCACTCCTTCGCATCGGTTCCGGTTCATTTCGGGCCGGCTCATCCGGAAACGACCTAACCACCACAGCCGGAAGCTGCTTGAAAAGCTCGAGAAGCTCGTTTCGCAGGTGAGCTCACACGAAGAATGCTGTTACGGATGGCGCAAGGTTTGGAACTACGGTGTTGCTGGCACTGAATCAACGGTGGTAGCATCTTTCGAGCTATGAATTACGATCGCTCCGTGGTTGCGATACGCAAGGAGGTCGCGCAAAGTGCTGCGGAGGGTCGCGATGCGGCTCGGGAAAATGAGCAATGCGGTAATGAAAGCGACGAAAGCGAAGTAATAATGATAAATGAAAAATACTAATTTGCGTTTCATGACCACAGTTCACTGAGACTATGAGGGACCAGCTATGTGGAAAGTGTCGTTCTTTAACGTGTACTAGTAACGCTGAGAAAAGCATAAAGTTCCATGCCTTGCACTCTCAGGCGGCATCAGGCTTCGAGCTTTTTTTTTTTTTGTCTTGGCAATAATGACTTGTTTGACAAGCTAAGGAAATGTAGGCGCGGTCATGCGCACGGCGGGAGGAATCTCCGCATTTCAAAAAATAAAGTGTTCTATCTTCCTCGGACCTGACATACGAGCTCTTGTGCTCAAGCTTTCCTTGATAATATTAGTTCATATAAACAAGCTCTATCGTATCATTAGGAACGGTACTACTTACTGGCGATCATTCTGCCTGTCCGTCTTTATTTTCTCTACTTTCAGTTTGTTTCTGCCTAGCTGACTTAGTGTAAGTAATCTAAATGCGATACAATCTAATAATCTTTGTGAAATGCTGGTAGAAGGGAGCAGAACAGCACATTTCGTTGCTCGCAGGTTAGTCGATTCTTAGAACTGCGCATTATGGTCGTGAGTTATTACACATTTGTTCGCCAGAATTTCTTGGTATATACACTAGCACGTGTACGTCAGCCTCCCGCTTGGAGCGCGGCGGCCGCGACGAGAAGGGCAAACGGCGTTCCGTCTGAAATGTCAGGTCTTTCCGCGGCGCGTAGTGATATAATACTTTGCAGACACGGTCGTTATTACGCATTGTATGCTATGCGCGTGTCAGCTCAAAATGGCCAGACCTGGTGAGAGGCCCTTTAAGGCGTTACAATGTCAACATAGCCCACAAGAATTAAATTGTATTAAAATTACCGCACGCATATCACGTCATATGTTCATGGTTTTAAAATACATGGCTTGTCATTAAACCATTCTCGCGTCTTACACCCAGGTGGAGCCAGACGACAGCCCGTACACCGGCCTGCTCATCAGCCCGACGTTGCAGAATAACTCCGATGAAACGTTCGACGTGAAGCTCAAGATATTTGCGGAGGATCTTCACAAGCCGGTGTCGTTCACGTGTCCCGCCGCTACTCGGGTCGGCTACCTGGTGGATAGCCTTAAACCTTTCCTGGGAGACTCGAAGGGCTCGTTCGTCTTTAAGGTGACAGGCCTGGACGAGTACCTCTCCAACGAAACTGTTCTTAGTGACTACGAATACATCTGCGCCTGTCGTCGACTAGGAAAAACAGCATGGCTGACGTTGATAAGCCTGGACTCCGTGCAACGACCATGGACACTGGTGACTTGTGAAGAGTGCGACTTGGACGTCGGCGGCGGCGGCGAGTCGTCTTCCGGCACCTGCATCGGCTATGAAGACGTCAGGGAACGAGTTATCAATTTCGAGAACGCGGCAGAACGCTTGATCGCCGGCGCCGAGAAATCGCCGACGTCCGCGTCGGGGAATGGGGGCGTGGACCTCCTGGCTTCTGCTGACGAGGTCAGGAGGGCGGTGGTGGATCTGTGCGTGCTGGTGGGAGAGACGGAAACCGCAGACGTGCACAGGTCGACAATGAACCTAATAAACTTCTTGCGTGAGATCGTGTTCGATAACAGAGACGCGGTGGACGCCACGAGAAAGACGTTCCTCGTCAGCCGCTTCGTCGAGGACATCGAAATGGCGCTGGCGAGGTTCCTAGACATGCACTCGGAAAGACGTCTCGTCGAGTTCGCGGTAGATTTCCTCGACGATAGGTTGTACCGCAGGACTTACGACTACGCGGTCGACAGCAACGAGCTGTTCGGACCCCGCATAGAAATGGCGACGCAGCTCCAAAATTGGTGGCTCAACGAGTACGACACGTTCACAGTAGACTGTGCGCTCACGTACGGCGAACGCCTGCTCAGTCACCAGACGACGCGCAAGGTGTGCGTGACCCAAAAGTTATTCCAGTGCGTAAACTTCGACGAGCTGGTGGTGTTTAAGACCGCGACAATCCGATCGCTGCCCCGCGAGACGAAACTGTACATGACTCTAATAGGCCACCGAGAAGGCGTGGGCCAGGTGCTCGGATGGACCGCACTGAACGTCTTCGCTGACAGGGAACACTTCAACGGCGGCGAGTTCCTCCTGGGCCTGTGGTCGTCCGAGACGGTGTCACCGCGCGGACCAGCCTGCGCTAGCGAGCGGGACAAAGGTTACCTGCACGTCACTTTGCCCTACGTCAGAAACCCGGCTGCGCTTTCAAAATCCATATCGCGCGAACCTCAAGAAGCAATAAAGAAACCCTTCCACAGTCTCAGTGCGGACATACAAAGGACTCTACTCGACCTTACGGTGAACGACGTCTCTCAGCCGCTGCCCCAAAGCGTTCGCGACATGGTATGGCACTACCGCCATTACCTCTGTGACTTTCCGAGCCTGTTGCCGCACTTACTGCGACACCCTGCCTGTTGGAACGCAGCAAACATCGACGAGACGTACATGCTGGTGCGAGCTTGGTGTCCGCTCAGCCCCGAGGAGGCGCTCACGCTTCTCTCCGCAACGTTCCCCGACAGCCTGGTGCGCAAGTACGCCGTGCGCTCCCTGCAAAGTGTCGGCAGCGACGAACTGTCTCTGTACTTGGCTCAGCTGGTCGAGTCCCTGAGGTTCCAAACGTGGGACGATTCCTTCTTGGCTGTCTTCCTGCTGCAAAGGGCGCGACAGAGTGTCCGGCTCGCCCACCAGCTATTCTGGTGGCTCACGGGAATGATAAACGAGCCACTTATGCGGAACAGGGCGCTAGTCATGCGAAAGGCGCTATTTTTTATCGCCGGGGAGAAGGTCTCGGCCAGCTTACTCACGCAGGTCATAATCGACGACATGCTAGCGGAGACGGCACGTAATATCAAGGACGCCAGCGACAGCCAGAAGGAGGAAGCCATGCGCCGAGACTTGTCCAAACTGAACGAATCCTTGAAGACTCTCAAGTTGCGGTTACCTCTGGATCCCGCGATAAGCGTCGAGTCAATCGATATCGACACGTGTTGCATATTTCCCTCAAAGACCCTGCCCTTCAAGCTCGTCTTCAGGTCATCTGAAGAGGCAGCAGAGAAGATCGAGGTCATCTACAAGGCGGGCGACGACCTACGTCAGGACATGCTCATGCTTAGCGTCATCCGACTGATGGACAAGCTGTGGCTGGAAAGCGGCATGGATATGAAGATGCTGACTTTTAAATGCATCGCGACGGGAGAAAATCGTGGCTTTGTGGAGGCCGTCCGCGACGTTTCCACGCTCCGAGCCATACAGACGGCACACTCCGGTGTTACAGGGGCCTTCAACAACCGCACCATCACCGACTGGTTCTGGAAGCACAACCCGTCTCGCGCTCAGTACCAGGCGGCAGTAGACAACTTCATCAAGTCGTGCGCTGGCTGCTGCGTGGCCACGTACGTGCTCGGTGTGGGCGACCGGCACAACGACAACATCCTCCTCGCGACCTCTGGCCACATGCTGCATATTGACTTCTCCAAGGTGCTGGGACGCGCCGAGACGCTGGGAGGAATCAAGAGGGACCGAGCTCCGGTCGCGCTCACGCCGGACATGGTGTACGTCATACGCCGGAGCGCCGGCGAGGCCCACTTTGTGCGTCTCTGTTGCGAGGCCTACAACGTGATTCGTCGAAACTCCAACCTCCTGCTGGCGCTCTTCAGCATCATGAAGTACTCGGGCATGGTCGACGTCGACCGTGACGCGCTCGCCTACCTGCACCGGTCCATGTCGCTCGACGCGACCGACGAACAGGCGGCGAGGCACTTCGAGAAGCGCATCCGCGAGAGCGTCATGACCCTGGCGACCAGCTTCAACTTCTTCATCCACAACCTCGCCGTGCTCGGTGCGGCCACGCGAGGCGAGTGTGCACTGAAACTGTCCTTCAACCCGCGCGACTTCAGCGTCGCCGCTGAAGGGCGCATCGTGCAGCTGCGCGTCGAAGGGATCCGACTGCGCTACCACCCTGAGCGTTACTACGTGTACGTGGTCGCGGTGACGCGCGAGTTCCCGCCGACCCAGTCGGTGGTGCGCACCTACAAGCAGTTCCTCGAGCTGTACAGCAAGATGAGCAAAAAGTTTCCGGATTACGCCTTCTGCCCGCTCTCCCGGGGCACGGTGTTTAGCTCCGAGAGCGACGAGTCACTGGCGCTCCGGCGCAAGCGCTACATCCAGGAATTTCTCGACTCAGTCATGGCGCTGCCGGACGAAGTGGCCCACTACAGGCTCATGTACAGCTTCTTCCACCCACTACCGCGCGACCTGGAACTCAGAGACAAGGTGCCCATCACAATAGCTACGTGAGCGAGGTGCGCGCGTGCTTGTGTAAAACGCTATGTAGTGAATACCGTGAGGAGAAGTGAGGGGTATAGGCCGCAGCTCCCTGCGCCTAACACCACAACGCAGAGTGTGTGGCTGCGCAAACACAAGGTTGGTGCATACGTGTGTGCGGGAATGTGTACGTCCGTTGTGAACTTGTAGAGTACAGTCAAAAGGGTAAGTATAGTGTAAAGTAGCGGCAAGTGAACGCTGGAGTCAAGAGACTATTCAGATGTGCACGGCGCAAGCCAGAAATGACCAACGGTAATCTACGCTGCAAACGAGACCGGTTAAACGGCGGTCTCGTTCTTGGTTTTCACGCCGGTGCTAAATGAGAGAATTCAGCAATGGAAGAAAAAACATAAGACTGTGTATAGTTGTTTGCTCTAGTCAGGTCTTACAGTTGTGCGGGAAAAAAAAGAAGAATGTCGCAGTAAAAGAAAGTTTTGTTTACGCCATGTCAGCATTACACGGACTCATCGTACACATTACCGTGAGGCACTGCTACCTTTGCTTGAAGTGTTCCAAATGTACATATGACGATGTTAACAGGATGTTAACAGCATTAGATGCTGTTGGTTGACACAAGACGAGTAATTGGAGATACGTGGGCAAGGCCTTCGTCCTTCAGCGGACGTGAGCTCACAATGATCATCACATATATACGCGTGAACACAAAGACATTTAGATTGACCGCTGCCATAAGTGAAGATAATTCACCTGGTGAAATAGAACATGGTGGGAATATGATACACTGTGCATGCATGTACAGCGATGCAAAAAGAGTTATCTCGCCCATGACTGCTGGCTTTGTATGACGTTACGCCATCATCAGCGATTTTGTTGATAATGGCTGATAGATTATTATGATGGATGAAGTTACGCCATCATCTGCGAAAAAGTGTTGACTGCCTGAACGAGCCATTTCTATCATGGAACGCTATGTCGACTATGATCGAGACAGTGCTTTTGCGACACCAGTGTTGTGAGCAACAGAGGGAGAGAGAGAGAGAAAGAGAGAGAGTGTGAGGGTGTGTAGGGACCATAAACGGAGAAAGATATCATCCTTGGCACCGCCCAGCGACACGGCGTGTTTTAAAACGTAGTATTAAGGTCACCAGGGCTCAAATACTCACAATTGGACGTCTGTACTAACCACGCCAGCAAGCCTTGCACAAAGCGACAAGCCACTTCGCCATGTGGCGTCGAAACGCAGTTGCACAAAGCCGCGCAAAGGCGGGCTGGAGGTCACTTCGGTTCGCAAAGTGTCGAGCGACACAGAACTGTGAGCTCCATTGTGTAGAAGGCAGTGCGAGCGCCGTTGTGTGCGCTGCATCTGCGCCATAAAAGGACAGTGCAGGCGTCCATTGCGTGCCGCGAAGATTACGACAGCCAACAGAATCTAACATTGTGGGAACGAGATGAGAAGATTGCTCTTTGGCGGACGCCTTTTTCATTTTTCTCAAGAAAGGAGCTACACTTTTTTTGCGATGACTGACGAAGAAAAACTGCATATAATATATACACACGTATGCTGCTGATGCCATTTAATATACCTATATATTATTTGGCTATTAACAAATAATTGCGCAGTAATTTTCTTCGCTTTCATTTTCTAATTTAAGACGTTACCGGCAGCAATGAACGAAACAGTGACAGACGGCTACATCTATCGGTCATTACAGGCCATCAAACTTCCCGTTTAGTTCCGCATTTCATGTTTAATTAATTCTGCGCTTATATCCCAGCGCCGATACGTCAGTCTGACGTCACAAATTGCGAGTGAATCTTTTTTCTCATTTGGCTACTTGTGGTTCCGCAAAAGTTCCTGATTCACGTTTAGTCTTCGGCTCTTTCAGAAATACAACGCAGTCGCCTTTTACCGATTAAGAAGATAACTAGGCCTGAGCAGACGCCATCGAAATCTATGACGTCACCGCAAGCAGGTGCGAGAACATTAGGGCGGCGCCGCCACCGGCGTCCATAATTTATTTGTTTCTTTTCTGGCTTACCATGCCTCCTCTTGCGGTAAAATTGACTTCACCTGTATAGTAGAAGATATATTTGCCACTTGTAATCAATTACATCTTCTGGATTTTTTGTAATTTAACGATTACTTTGTTTATTCGTTAACGCTCGCTGTAATTCAATTACCGTGTTTCCCTATCTATTTGCACGTAACCGGTTACCATAGTGACGAGACAGGCTTTAACAAGCGCTTTGAGAACCTGAATTTTATGAAAACTAGAGTAAAACGCCCGCAAGCATGCCATGCAGCAACCTCGTGAATGCGCATGTTCAGACAGGCAAACCCGGGGATTCAGTACGCTCCACCAGATGTTGGCCGATGAATTGAACAAGTGCCGGTACGGCTCGACAACGATGGCTGCTTAGGACGACAATGCCAGGAAAGCAGATACGGACGATCTTTTTCAGGTTTTCATTGGCCCTACCGGAAGCGTCAGCTCCAAGCCCAAGTAACAATGAAGCGCTGCGTTTCACAGAGGACCCAGTGCTGTGTAACCACAATAATGTGCGCAAGAACAGTATACGTTACAACGCCACCCAACCACTCGGCACGTACATCGACTTGCCCTCTCTTTTTCCTCCTCCAGCAAGTTTTCAGTGTCGCTGCTGACGTCTTCACAACAAAAACGATGGACGATGACCAACTAATTTTCTTTTTAAGCGGTTGTTGGTGCAGATGAGTAAGGTATGAAGGCCTGCAGAGAACGCACTAAAAGGGCCAGACCAGCTCGTTCTGTTTACTGTATCTTCACAAAAGTTCGGAGGGAACTAACGTAGAAGTAATCGATTGTTACTCAGTAATTATTCAGTTATTTTGATGGGTCAGTAACGGTAATCTATCACATCGATCAATTACATTTTTAATGAAGTAGTTGCAATTGTAATCGGTTACTTTTTTGTAACATATACAAGTCTCATTTAAATGTAAGTACACGAGTGTCTCTGCATCTCGTTGCCACCAACCGCTGCTGCGAATCGAACCCACGACCTTGTGCACAACAGTAGAACGTCGAGCCAATCGAGCCACCAGCGCCCTTCAAAGCTGCTTTCACCACTATAACATTCCTTGTAGGGAGAAGCCCACTTCTGTAATATAGTTGATGCGTGCGTGCGTGTGTGTGTGTTACCGCGGCAACTGTAAAAGTGGTAACACAGTACAAATAACTGTAGGGCGCATAACATGTTATCGAAGCTGGGATCTCTCGAACGAAGAAGCCCACGAATACACGCAAAGTGCCTCGAGGGGCCAGTCGCGCAACAATTTTGCGTGTATTCGTCACCTTCTCTCGTGCTTCGAAAAACATTTTTATGTAGCACGTACTGAGCAATACAAACTGTATCGGGAATTATTCATGTTGCTCTACGATTTTCCCATTAACAATTTTCATCTCATTATAATATTTGAGAAGTTAATTCAATAATTAAAACTAATTACGTAATTAGCCTCTATACAAAATTAATATAAGCACCTCCAAGCGACAGGAAACAACATTGCCCTTGTTTTGTCCAGCTACGTGGCATTTGCTCATTCTTAATGTTTGGCTCAAGCTACGTGGGACACCCTATATAATATATGTGTGAATCACTCAGAAAACAAAATAAAGCAACAACAAAAATCGAGAATAAGGCGGTAAGAGATGCAAAAGCGTGCATCGAAATCTCGGTGGTGACAACCGTCTATTGCCGAGTGCAATCACGGCACGATACTGCCCCGCTAACTAATCTTCGCATAGGATGAAGTCGGTAACATCTTCGAAAGAGACGACATGCTGCTATACGTGACAGAAGTTATCAGTAACGAATTCGGCAATAGCGAAAACGTAGTTCAGGAACAGACAGATTCAAGCAAAAGAGAGGCCGAATAATAAAACATTTAACGCAGAAAACTTCAAATGAAAAAAAGAGCACAAGAGAATGCCCCTAATAACACGGCATATGGAATTAATGAAATTCCAGTACAGCTGATAGAACGAACAGCTGGGTCCAAAGAGCAAGGTATAGCTGACTAGTGCCATCGAGCAAGTGATCGACTACAACAAATAGGATTCTAATTGAGCGGCATGAAAACAGGAAGTATCTAATCTATAAAGGCAACAGCGACAAGCACAATACAAGCCTGTACACGCCAGTTACAGTAACGTACGTTGGTTATATGTAGAACGGCAGTGCAAGGTATAAAATTAGGGCTATCAAAGGGGGTGGAGAGAAATGATATATTGGTGAACTACACAATGGATTCAGGCCAGGCAGGCGCTTAGAGAATATCTTTGTACTAGCTCAGTGCAGAGAAATTTCAATGGTTCCGAGTAGACCATTATGGATAGCGGTTCTAAATATTAAGAGTATACTTACGACAACGTGGGACAAGGAGTTGCTACGGGATATTCTCAAGCACGAAAACACCTCGATGCTGTCTGAGCAGACTTACCACGCCGAGCGATTTGTTTGTTTCACAACGTAGTCCCTTTTTATGTGTGAATTTTGTACTCAACTGAATTCTTTCTTATTATGTTTACGCCGCAGAGGACAAAACCCGGCCTTGCCAACTGCGCTCATCTAGTTTGACTGGCGCTGCTCTGCCTTTAAATATATCATGCGACATTGCTCTCTAGTTACATTTCAAAAAAGTACTGAAAAGTTGGTCAGACTTTAGCTTTGCACGTTTCCATGCAGTTCTCTTGAGGAATTTAAAATGGTAAAAATTGCAGCGGGAACGGCAGTTTATTGGCGTATATGCAGCAGAATTGCATCGACGGTACAGCGCCAACACGCGCTTTTATTAACCCGTGCGTTTGGCGACTTCATTTAGTGTACGCGTTTCCATCAATAAATTCGCAATTACTCTTCTTCAGGCGACTTTCACTGCACTTGTTCGGCGATGTGACATGTATTCATCGGCAGAAAGATCACAACGGCATGTGCATACATCGCACCGTGCGAATTTGTTTGAGATATAAGTCTGCACTAACGACGGGTGCTTATTATTGAGGTAAAGAAGCAGCATTACGTCAAGGGTAGAATTTAAAAAAAACGACCGAGACATTGCATTACTCAACAAAATTTAGCGGCTAGTTAGCATGAGCTCCATTTCATTTAAATTGGGTTCACAAGTGGCATGCCGAATGGATCTACAAGGCAACATAACACAAGTCGCCCTTAAAATCATGGGCGACGCATTGAAAGAAGATTATGCAATTTTATGTCCTGACCACGAGGGTATCTTGGAAAACGAACAGGCACACTCTCTGTAACCAAGCTGGAGATACGCACAACGATGACAAAGATCCCCTACCGGTCCACGATATATTGGAGCACCAGAGAAGAACCCGACAACAGTACGCCCCACCACAAAAACTACTCAATGTGGGGAGGCGCAGAAATATAGAATACAGACGCATAACTACCCACATTTTGGTAGATGCCATAAACTAAACCAAAAACTCTTGCCCGTGGTGCAGGTCCTGGCCTTCATTGCCTCACTTAACATGGGAGTGCGCCAAAATGCCTACTATAAATTCACCTTTAGTACTCCCCTTATTAAAGGGGAGTACTAACCCCCCCCTCCTCCCCTTTGGCCCTGGGAGGCCATTTTCGCTCTTGCTGACCTCGAGGCCCAGAAGGGCCTCCTGGATCAAGCTGGGCGGGTAGCGGTGGCCGCTGGAGTCTTGGTACAGGGACCCACCCTGCGCCGCTCCCTTCCCCCATTTTTTTCCTCGTCAATACGATGTTTATTCCTCCTGCTCCTCATGGTGTTTGTCTGCGGGACGCACCTGGCACGTATGTGGACCAGGTTGTCCCAAACACCGGTATCACCATGTTCATACTCGCTCCCAAAGAGGCCAGCGTCTTCCCTACAGCTGTCACCGCAGAAGCAGTAGTCTGGCTGCTGTTGTTCCCGTAAAACCAGCCCAGATTCCGAATCTACAAGGTGCAGAAATTATCCTGCGAACGCCCTTTGGACAAACCCGGGGCTGCGCCGAAAGGCACAGCGCCCTAACGCTCCCTTGACAAGTCAAGATGCTGCGCCGCCAGGCAGCGGTGTCCTGTGGAGGAGCATCGGCGATCGACATGCCAAACGTGCAACAAAGTGCTAGCCAGCCCGGCGCCGTATTTCCTTTCCCCTGGAGGTCAACGCGCGCGGCAAATTTGAAGCGGGTGGCCAGCGCGGTCGCTGGTTGGACCTCTCGGACGACCGTCGAGTGCAGGCTTTGCATTGGGCCGTTGGAGTGACAGTTGTTTCTCGGGGCTTTATAAGCCCCGACGCCGCCGCCTGGAGAACCGGATCCACCGAACCACCGTGAGCCGAGTGCCGCTCTCGATTGGAGTGAGATGTGTTACGCGTTGGAGTCTCGCCGGACGTCACCGTGCAGGAACAGTCGCGTTTGCTGTGAGGTCTCGGCCTCCATGCCGATCCGATCATGTCCTGTATATAGTGTTTAAAGTCCCTTTTGTTATTCTCACCAACGCCTGACTCGTAGGTCTTCGCTACCAACTAGAGAGCCGGCAACGCTCTGTCACGAAACGGGTGACGAACGCTACGGGACCACCTCAAAGTCGCAACACGAGCTGGCAACGCTCTGTCACGAAACGGGTGACGAGCGCTACAGGCCTACCTCAAAGTCGCAATACTGCCTCTGGCATCCGAACAAAGGAGAAACTGCAGCCGCGAACTTCAGCCATCTTTCCTGCAAAGGGTTGTCGTCTGCTACTGCTCCCGAGTGTACTGTTGGAAGCGCCTGCTAGGTGGCTATCAGTGGCTCCTCTGTAGGCGGCGCACTAGGCGAATATTTATATTCTGGCATCCCCATGTTGTATGCTATAATACCAGGTGTAGATCCCAAGCGTAGCAGTCAGAATGTCATGATTACGCTTTGCCACAGGCAAATTTATTTCGTATTTTCCCGCGCCAAGGGTGGTCATGCATACAAGCATGTACGAACCGATGGTGCGAAATGTCAACACATGTTCAGAAAAAATTATATGACAAGGCAGGTCCTTTGCCCGATCAATGCCGCCGATTTAGTTGTCAAGAACCGTGTTTCCTACGTCTGTCAAATACATGAAAAAATTGGAGGACGCTTAAGCTTCGCCTTTAAGAACGGAACACGAGCATTCAAATGTCCCTTACAGCTTCTCACGCTTCCGGGCAACTGCAGCGTACGTTACCGTAATGTTTACTGGGAAACACTGGCGGCGAACGCTATGCACGAAGGCGGGCTTTATGGTAGGAACGCGGCCTTTTGCGTGGGCCGCTATGCAGTAAAGTGTTGCAAGGAAGCGGGCGCGCCGCTTAGTGGCCCTCAAGACACCTGTGCGCCGGCGCGTGCAAATGGCGGACGCCGCGGCTGGTTTATGAATCTTCAAGGGGAGTACGGTAGCGCGATTCAAAGACGGGACAAGAGAAGACACAAAGGGACACACACAGCGCTTGAAGATGCATTACCAACAAGCCCACATTGCAACCCTCGTGAACTTTATTTCTAGTACATCGGTTTATGAACTCTGGAAAAACCGTTTCTTTGCGTTTTCGTGCAACACCATTATGTTTTCTCGTATAGTCGAATTACCATCCGACGCTACCATGTCTAGATTGTGTGCAAGTCGTACTTTACGATTTTTCTACGTATTTTAGGTTGAGAAATTCAATTAGTTCAGTAACATCCCTGCGCCACATGGAGGGCCTAGGCATGGGTGGTTCGAAAATTTTGGCGAAACGACGTCCGACGCCGGACTTTCTGCGACGCGGGGCACTTAACGCCATCGCGTTAAAAGTACGCCAGGAAAAACCAGTGGCCGAAGCGTCAGTTACCGAGATCACTATCTATAGGATGCTCAGCGACAAAACTTTATGCTGGTATGTATGTTTCTGTGGACTCTTGAGCAGTGGCGTAGCTAGGTCGTCTGGCACCCGGGGCCCATAGGTCTTCTGTCACCCCCCCCCCCCCCCCCCGAGGTGTAGCCGGCGGAAAGAGGGGTGTCTTCAGACGTATATGACCCCCCCCCCCCCCCCCCCCACTGGCCCCTTTCACCCGGGGCCCACGGCCCCCCGGCCCCCCCCTGTTGCTACGCCACTGCTCTTGAGACATTTAAGCGCTAACCGCCGATGCATTTATGAGTTGAACGCGACAGAGGAAACTTGTGTGTGCAGTGTTTCGCTGCAGCAAAACATGAAGTTCGAGTGATGCAACACTCTGGTAAGGCAATAATTAAAGAGGCATAAAAGAAAACCAGAACTGCGAGACTCGTTGAGGTTCCAGTCGCAAAGAAAGTTGGAAGTGGTGCCCTACGTTCACATGGCTGTGCACAACCTGAAGAATGTGGCAGAAAAGTATGACGTGCCTACTGTGTTTTCTGCGCCATGAAACTTGCTGGGTAGTGCCCGCGCATTTCGGGACCTCAGGAAACTTGCCTGTGGAAAGGAGCATACATGCCCTACGTCACATGCGCCGTTGGCGTTGTGTACGTTGTGTATATATTGCACAAACCGGCCGGTGCATCAATGATCGGGCACGGGAACATGTGCGCTCTGTAGCTAACAAAGCTTCTTTTCATTTGCCTAAGCATTTTAAGTCCTGTCCCTGTGAGACAATTCTTTCCGGTACTCGAATTTTAGGCAGGAGTGGCAATGCTTTGGCCAGAGAAATGGTAGAGGCATATCATATTAGAAAGAAACTGCCTCTATTAGCGATACGTCGGTTGTTTTGAATAGCAAAGAAAAGCAGTTTTTAGAAATGCTGCTGTATTCTATACGCTTCTTGATATGATGCATTGGTTGGATTGATGGGCAGTGCGCTTAAGTGATCCTGGTCTGCTGTGTACTTAAGTGGGCGAAGTCTTCAGAATAAAATTTACAGGGTGTCTACCAAGTTGACATTTCCGAATTCCCCGAGTTTTCCAGGTTTCCCCGAGTGATGCAGAACTGTTTTATGTCAAGACGGGCTGAAACCATATCGCCCAATGCTATCACTCTCTAATAAGCATATGAAAAAAAAAATTAAAGAAAAACAACTTAATCCAATCTGAATACCAAGGAGTAGTGTTTATGTAATTCAAAAAGAGAACAAAAGGGTGGGGTTAACAAAAATGAACGGCGAATAAAATGTCTTCGAAAAAAAATTGCAAATTAAGTCGGACATTCTCAAATACGAATAAAAAGGAGATGCATACAAAAGCAAATATTTTCGAATATGAGCTATTTTTATCAACTGGTAGCAAGCTTAGTGGTATGAGGCCACTCATTTGCCCCACGGACCGTTTGAAGCATCTTCTTGTTCAGTTGCACAGTCCACGTCTAATTTTTCGAACTCCCTAGGGGCCGCGAAAACGACCGAAAAATCTGCCAGTTGGAAAAAATAAATGCATGTCATTTACTGCCCTCAAGGGCTCAAACCGCCGCAGGCACATTCGAAAACACTCTGAAGGCCTGTCGGTACACATATTAGGCATATCGGTGCTCGTACTGTGACAGGAGATACCGGATACCGGGTGTCTGTATAATTAAGGAATACATACTGTGTCCCGTGGCAATAGCCCCTTCGCACGCTCATGCTTCACTGCAATACTTTTGCGTATGCTTCACCAAGTAACATATCTGTACAGAGGCGAAGCTGACTTTCGCGAACCGGCACTATGCAACGCATTGTGTTTTCCAAGCATGTTTCCAAGCATCTAAGCCAATCGCGAGGACGACAAAGGCGGAGTCGGGGCCATTTCTGACAGCAGCGAATTCTTTCAATGAAAAACACGGCACCCAACGGCAAGAAGCTTAATAGAGAACGTCGAAGCAGCTTAGTCTAGCGTTGCCGCTGTGGTGGCTACGGCTGCCAGCGGATCTGCGTGCGAGAGCGCCGATTCGAGGCGGCGATGTAACCAAAACGGCAGCGGTGGTGGATCTGATTAATGCCGTTTCGAACCTGCGGTCACGGCAAACGGTCCGGAAAATCGGACGGCGAAGGGTTCTTGCGTCCGAAATTTCAGACTTTCTGATACATTGACTCTATGGTGTACGTGGTGGTGCCGCGAAGCCGTCTAAATGACCGGGCATGCGGAAAGTCGGTCATTGACTATACACTGGCAACTACTCCAGCCGACGACAGGGAGTCAAAGACGACTCATTACGATTCCTGTCTGTTACTCGAGCCAGCATTACCTCAACTTTCGACCCTTTCAATAAAATTACAGCAAATTTTCCCTGATAGAGGCACAACTTCCCCGAGTTTTTCCAGACTACTCATATCCCCGAGAATTCCCGGTTTCCCTGATTGGTAGACACCCAGAATTTAGTTGCATGTTAGCGCTTGCCCTGTGCTTCCATGTCTATCTTATGTCCCCTCTTAGAATTGCGCTTACCAGTATTACTCAGTAGTACTCATGTCGTTTATAGTCAAGCTTATGTAATACAACGGCAAATTGTTGCACGAGACCGTGTACAAAGTGCAGTCAAACGTGAAAACTATTAACATGCGTTAATTTGGATGTGATGATATTTACAGAAACACATACGTATGTGTGATGCGCAATAAGTGCTTATACAGCACAATACACGTGCAAGAAACAAGCTGCCGACCGTGAAACAAAACTAGACCTGATTGAGGCATTACGACTTGAATGCAGTATGTACCTTCTGGAAATGGACCATTGTTGGAGTCTAAAAAAAGTTTATGCCCGTTGGGTTGCGTTTTGTCCCCACATAATAATAGTCTTGCTTGCGTCTCTTTCCTTGGAAAGTTTGCACTTGCTACTTTCCCGTTACGAATGCTGCTTCACCCCCTTGGCCTGCTTGGGGTATAGAGCTTCATACAAACATTACTAAAGGGAACTGTGGTGCTAGTGTCTAGGGGAGATGCACGCAGAGCGGTTCAAAGTAAAAAAGAAAAAAATCCTCTCAACCTTCCTTGGTTCAGCCAGAATGTGAATTATGGCTAGAACATGGACTTGCATAAACTTCGTCCTCACTTTAAATAGTTTCACGACTTTTCGAACTGACGACTTTCGAGCATTAAAATTGTTTGATGGTGGGTACAGGTGTTTGTGCGCCTTACCTCGACTACAGTGTACTGTACCTCGACTCTGGCTGGGAGCGGTGCTTCCTTGAGAGGGAGTACGAGCAGCATTTGGTTTTAAATTTCAGCTGTTTTCGCAGCACACAGCGCTGCAATACTTTGCAGACACGACTGTCAGCACATCAAGTATGCGCTGCGCTGGTCTGTTTAAAATGGCGAACCCTGGTGAGCGGTACTTTAAATAGGTGAGGGCAGTATGTGCAAGTGCCAGAAACTTCACTCAGATTATCCATCTTTGTTAGCATTCCGAGATGTTAATGCCTACCACCTTGAAAAATACAATAGACAATTTTCGTTGAGGTCGTCTTCCATGTTTAAAAAAAATGCTTAAGTGTATCTCTGCTATAGGGTCTTTGTCTGCAAGATAGTCTTTGCACTGCAATACAGCTCGACTCCCCTAATGAGAATTTATGCGCAGACCAACAGTTGCCATAATAAAACTGTATACATGTTCGTAATAAATGACAATTTTTACACTTGCTCGCCCTTCGAACGTGCTCTTTTCACTCTAAGTGATCCTACTGCTCCCCAGGTCGAGTGATACACACCCGGATTATTTTGAACTGCTTTTGAATTTCAGGCACTATATCTCACCTAAGATAGGGCAGGCTCAAATGACAACAAAGCAGAATGCAAAGAAGGTAAAATAAACAAACAAATATATATATATATATATATATATATATATATATATATATATATATATATGTGTGTGTGTGTGTGTGTGTAGATTCAACGCAGAAGTTGGATGGAATCTACGTGGAGCGAAGCTTTCATGAAGCGGTTAATAAAATGCTATAAATTTGTCCATTTCGATCCTTCGTCTTTGGTGTGAAAGGAAACCGACGTGCACACATGCCCTCACTTATCCGCGCTGCTCTATGTGACAAATCTTATATTGGCTTATATTTCCATATTTCTTATTTTAAATATACTGGCCCCTTCTTGGCTGATCACTTGTTGCGGTTATGTGGCATAGTATAAAAATTATCACCATAATGAACACTTGGACACGTTTCTTGGCCGTTTCCCTGTTGTGGGTATGGGCCATAATATGGAAATCGTCATCATAACCAACATCCTGACATGTTTCTTGGCTGATCATTCATTGTGGTTATTTGTCTATCAGTACGAAAATCACACTCATCAACTTGCACCTATTGTCTCGAAGATAGTTGGCATTGTCACAATATGTACCGTCCACTTCTTGGCCAATTTCCTCTCTTTGGCATGGGCCATTGTACCACCTGCTACTTAGATATGCCCTATTGTCAGGCAATCAGCATCACGATTATTATTAACATCCATTCACACTTCTTGACTGATCCCTCGTTGTGGCCACATGCCTTAGTAAGAAATCCCAATCATCAACAAGCAGCGATCATCTCAAAGAGCTATTGGGTGGCAAGGATCCGTACTGCCCACTTCTTCACTAATCGTCGTCGTTGGTATGTGCCCATGGTGTGAAAATCTTCATTATAATCAGCACGTGATGACCATTTGAAAGAGCTAGTTCGCAGTGGCACGAGAGAAACATGTGCATTTGTGGCCTAAATAAGGAAAAAGTTTGCGGACTAATGTTTAGAACATTGAGCTGCTGCGCTGGCAGCCCAACGTTCGAATCACGATAATGGAAGTTTTGCTTTAAAATAAATGGATGAAAACTGCAACCACATCCAGCTACATAAATGCAATTGCTTTGAAGGCAGTTTTGGTCACCCTGACATACCAAAACAAAAATTCAAGGGCTGCCAAAACAAGAATGCAAGGAGGAACATCTAATGCTGCACCTCCAACTGAATTAACAGCACAGTAAAAAGGATGTGTCAAGACAGCTGCAAGCTACCGTCCTGCTGCAACATGCAAGGCTACATAGTTATAAGCAATGGTGATGGGGCAGCACTCCGATGTGAATTATTTCAACATATAAACCTTTATTCTTTAACTCTCCACAAGTCTGTGCAAGCTGAAAGAGAACACAACACAAGCAGAAAGAATAAAAAGCACAGTAGGAAAACGAATCTGTACAAATGCTCTTGTTTACAAAGTGGGAAAATTGCAGCTCTGCGCCAATCTGCACCTTCACAAATAGCATGTGTGCATTCCAAACAAATGCTTTGTAATTTATTTTGATAGGCCATTACTTTGACTGGTAAGTGGGGCTCACTTAAACATCATTAAAAGCCAAGACCTTAAGCAATGATGCAACACCACCGTGCATACATTTGCCAAAGTGAAGCCTAACATGCCATAAATTATACACTGCACAGCGCAGGTCGATGGAGTATAGGATGTTAAAGAGAAACAAACGAAGTGCATGCCAAAATATAAAAATAAATGAGTGCAACATTAAGAACAGAAACTGATGTTAAACGTAACTTGCTCCAGCTGCCACAGAAATGTAGTTTACTCATTTAAAATAATAACAGCATGAGAGACAGGGACAAACAAGAAAAGAGAGACACAGCGCTGCCCATGCGTCTTTCTTCGATTGTCCGTCTCTTGCTCTGTTCTTATTTTAACGTGAGCCACCAGCATGTCCAAGTCTCTAACCTTCGTTACTCATATTTGTTCTCAATGTCAAAATCAAACTTGTATACATTATTTCGGCAGTGATGGAACTGAACTATGACAGTGATACAGTGCATAATGACAAAGAATTTTCTGCAGCATAGTTATACGAAATACAGGAGCTCCATGCTGATTCCCAGTTGCACAAAATTTGCATCTCTTAGTGCTTGTACTGCCAACAGGCTTAGCACTGGTACAGAATGCTTTGCAAGGCCCGACTTGCATGATAGTTCAAGAACCAAGCACAATTCTTGTGCTATTAACCTTATGTTAACCTATGAAATAGACACTTCAGCAGCTGCTACTGAAGTCTTGGACTTGAGGTGGATGCATCTGCAGATTTTATTTGCTGTCAAAACTGAGTGGTATAGCAAATAGGGGCAAACTTTTACCATGAATGTTTTTATTAAGTAAATAATTTTCCTAAATGGTAAGGGAAATAAACATGTATAATGTTTACTGAAGCCAACGGAAACCTTTTTCACTGACAAAGGGAAGCAAATTTGACACAAGTCCACTAAGCTTCTCTTTGTGCTCAGCCCAGCTCAGCAGGTTTTCGTTATTGGTTTTAGGAAGTTTAGAAATACAATAACAATGACAAAACATTTAAGCAGGCTGCAACCATAACAACAAGAATTTAAATATAGCACAGCCTAATTTTCAAGCAGTGAGCTATCTTTCTCCAATTTGGCATCACCCCAAGTTGGAGTATGATCTTTCCTATACAAACTCGCAAAACTCACCTACACAAGTTTCAAGGCAAGACATGTTAATTTAGTCTAATCACCTTGCCACAGCTTTGAAATAAAATCTTGCACATCTTGGGTGCACAGTGTATTGCTTCATTAAAAAATAGGCACCTAAATATAACCCCACATCCTCGCACTAATCATGTGGTGAGAGAGGAAATGATGTTGACAACATAGAAAGCAGGGAGCAAGCAATTTTCATAGAGTGGCACAGGCCCCAACTGTGTTGTGTAGAGCATTCGAGTGCCGCATTGCTCTTCAGCAAAAAATTTGATAGCCGACAATGGCTGCCAGGCTCGAGAAGCAAGGCTCGTGTCACGTGTGGCTGCAGTGGCACACGAGGCCATGTATACGCAAGGGCAATAGTACTTCAAGGCCAGTTAGCCACTGCTTCATATCGATTGCTCTGCTCTGCTATTCTAGTGTCCTATGCAAGGTCTTCATGCACTGTACATCCATGTTGCAAGACAAGAAGGCACACAACTTGCCTTCTGCTGAATCACAAGTACAACATGATGGCTTCCAAGCACTTCATAAAAGAAGACGACAATCTTCAACGAAACCCAATCACCCCGGGATTCACCTGTAAGTGGACACTATGCACTGCGACACCCCCAACAGGTGGGGAGATGCACAAGTAGCCACATATAACATAGTGGAGTGAAGCTTGAGAGGTGTGCACACAGAAGTCAAAAATTGTGTCAGACATATACTTGGAGCAGAAGCTTTTAGAATTAAGCAAACTGGCATGATACCAGTGGACTACAAAACTGGCAGCTGCTGCAGCTTCTTCAGTCAAATGCCCATTAAAAAGAGTGGCAAACTGTGCCAGTTTCCTCAAAAACTCCTTTTGTAACTGCTTTGACACATACTTCAGAAATTGTCAGCTTGGTGGCATCGGCTCTTCATCTTCCTCCAAAGTTATGTAGCAATGGCTGTCAACACGCTCCTTTCTTCCACAAATACTTTTCCGTACTGATTTCCTTACTGCATTTGAAAACTATCAAGCTACATGACCAACGCAAAGGGCCATGCAGGGATTGCAGGTGATCTGTTTTCTAGCTGATGCATACCACAAAGTACAGAGTTGCCCACTATTAGAGGAAACACCTAGTCAATACATAGCCCAATATAGCTTAAAAGTTTTACTGACTTATGAAAGACTAAACAGAAATTACAACAAATTGAATATTAATAAAAATATATGTAACAAGAATTTACATTAATTAAAAATATAACAAGAAATCCAGCAGACAGATGTCTGGTGGCTTTCTTGTTATACCTGACATGCTATCATTATTAGTGGAATACCAACAATGCGTTCCTTGTAAAAGTGGACGAGCCTGTATTTGCGGTCCAGCACATGCATCGTCAGGTGAACAAACTGGACGCAAAATGCTCCTACAGCAAACTAGCACTCTTATGCACTGAGCTGCTTGGGAGGAGATGGACTTCAAAAAAAGAAAGGCATAAATTAGGCCATCAAGGGAGAGGAAACCGAAGTGTGATCTAATGGTCGCAGATGTGTTTTAAGAATGATGAATAGTGATGATAGAAGTACCATGGCAGCTAGTGAGGGCAAATGACGCAGTTCGTGGGAAAGCCCCGAAAAACAACATACACACACACACACAAGCACTCTCAATGAATACGGCTCAGCTCTTCAATGATTTTGATGAGGTCGTCCACACCAGCATCCCTCTTCATGCCACTGCCGTCGTCCATCTGTGAGCAAGAAGAAGCTATCACTGAAGTCTCAAAATAAAGCAACACTTCAGTATCAAAAAGGCACTTCAGGGACAGTCAAACATTCAGAAACAAGTAAGCTACTGAAATACATTAAGACACTGTAGAAATAACTATGTATGCACAGTAGAACCTCATTGATACAACATTTGCGACTGAGAACACAACAAATAATCCAATACAGTTATGCCTTCTTTGCCAGTTAATACACCCCCGACAAACATGTTCTTTTGGCACCAACGTTCAGTATGTCAACAAACTGCAATCATATGATACACTTTCAGGCCACTAGATCCCATGTAAACAATAACAAGTGCGAGGCACGTACAATCAAGATCAGCAGGCCCCTGTTGGGTTGGCTTCCCTGCAGTGCTTGCCTACCCGTGTCACATGAAAATGCTACCATGCACTCGGCTGTTTAATCTAGTACCAGCCAATTTCCTCACGAGCCCTCGCAAGCTGCCATTCCCAGCTATCGCTGCCAACCAATCACGATATGCAACTTCGCCTATCTCTTTCATAGCACATGCGGCATAGTGTCATTGTAAGCATACTGCATGCTTTCAATAGGCGATAACGCAAACACACCGCTGTCTTCTGCTGCAGGTGCTGCAAAATCAATGTCAAGTTTTGCGCTGGCAGCATCTTGGCATCGTATCATGGCATTGCCAACCAGCTCGATTTCATTTCGGTTTCCCATCACCGCCTTAAAACGACAACATGCGTCTTGAGTCACTCAGGGCCCATGAGCTCAACATGCATCAGCATCTCATGCCACAACAATTCTCGCCGAGCGGCCACATGAAAACTTCCTGCTAAAATGCTCCACCCGAAGAAGGTGCTGACCCAGGCCAAATTCATTCAAGGAGCGTGAACGTTAGCTTGCTGAAGCTGCAAAAACAACATATATCTAGAGTTGTTCAGGTCCCACCAGAAGGGCGCGTCTCGGCGCCATGTGCTGCAACAATTCGTGTAATGTCTCGCATTATGTAGATGTGAACTCTAGTTAAGTCTGTCAAATATTTTAGTGACTTTGGATCATATGTTTTCCCGGTTAGTATGTTCTTTTCTTGCATTTTTTTCCAAGATGTACAAATGAGGTTCTACTGCGTTGAACAAATTAAAAGGGATTTTAAATATGAAGATAGAAAACAGCCACTTTTTATGCATTTAATAATGTTTTCGGTGACAAAATTTATTCCAAAGCATCCATGCACCAAACAGCCAAATAAAGGGAAATTGGGGGAGGCTGGCTGTGATCTTGAAAACATGCATAACTGACAACTACCAGAGTTTGGTTTAGTAATTGTTTCCTCGTAATGCTGTAAGAACACGTGTATTTATGGCAGCTATCTACAAATTTTATGCAAGTGTGCAGAGAAAGCAGAAACAAGATGGTATCAGACAGCATACAGCCCACATCATCCTTATTGTTCAGAGTTGACCAGACCTCTCTATCATCTTTGACCAGATGTCTTCGTCAAGCGAGTACAGTAGCAATGTTACACATGCACCGAGACGCAAGCACCCGCAGTCCCAAATAAGAGGTACACAAGGTAGAACTGCCACACACTAAAGCAGTAGCGGTGCCTTTTATAGCAGCTTTCATATGACTAAGACTTGCAGCAGCATTTTGGAATGAAAATATTCAAGGACATCACTTTCAGTGCCTACTGACTGTCTGAGGTAGTGAAGACAAATGTGACAACAAACCTGCCATACTTGCTACAATTTCAAAATTATCTTGTGGTTCCTTTAGTTGGCTTACAATTCACTAGCACATTTTTGAAGGTAATGCATATCACTCTATATGTACAAGGCTGAAACCCACCACATCGAGTATTCCTTTCACACTGCATGCAGGGGCGAAATGGGCCAAGTCAATGCAACTTGCAATCCCCTCATAATGCACTTGACCAACACCCATACTTGCAACTCTGACCATGCATCAGTTCCATCACCCCTTCCATTGTTTCCAACCTTCATCACACTACAATATTTGGTTCTCCAGATACGTGCACATTGGATCTTGGATGTCTTTGTTTAAGTCTCTCATTTACACACGTCTACTATGTAGGCACGCTCGCACTGCCTGCAATTGTATACAGCCGAACTCATTTATGCGAACTAGATGGTTCTGTAAGAAGTGGTCATTATATCAGCAGTTCGTTACATACGGCCTTGCCCATGAGGAGGCTCAAAAGCTAGGTGCACTGAAGCTGCCGTCAGCATTTACAATGCCGCAGCACTTTGGTGCAAAAACCCTATTTTCAGTGTCATTTTCTGTTCTCGGTGTACTCCCACACCGAGCTATGAACTTCTGTCAAGAATGTCCATCTAAAGAACAAAATGCAACATCGTATGCAACTTTCAAAACGGCACTTGGTTCCAATTAGGCCATTTCAAAACTGCAAATGCAGCTGCCATATTTTTTTATTCAAGAGCTTGTGATATATTTTGCTACCAGTGGGTCATGACTGTATTCTGCACAAGACATCAAAGCGTTCTAGTTGGCCGGAAGCGTAAACTTTCACAACTACTGTGGCATGCTGCCGTTCTGCAAACGTCTCTGACATTGTGGTCTCGGCACGACGACTGCACATCAGCCACACAAGAGCCGCAAAATTACACTATCTCTGTTGCTTTGGGAGAAGGAACTGCGATGTTCGAAAGGTAAAAGGTCACTGCGAACCATTATCAGCAATCAGCAATGTGTAAATGAAGCACAGCCAAATCGTGCTCTCCTGATAACGGCATAGTAATTGCCAATTATTTGCAACACTGTGGTGGCAGCATGTTGTGCAGGGTTCTTGCCAACTCAGGCCACATCGACAGGAACACTTGAGCTGCCATTGTTTCCATGTTGGAAGGACATACCGCACCTACTTGTGTAATGGCGGCAAGTTTTTTCCTAGATTTGGGGTGAAAAATCAGGGTTGTGGCTATTACACGGAGAAAAAGGCACATTTTTTTTTTTACATATTTTCAACGGTACTTGTTTTTGTTGAACTACAGTACTTGTTTCTACTGGCTCTGTCTATTCTTGGCTATTCCCGTAGGTGTCACCTGCTGGCTGGAATAAATGGTGATGCCCCAGAGACCAGCCAAAACAGTGTCTCGGGGGCAGCCACTAAATCTGGGAGGCTGTGCTATTGTAACCTGGAGGCGCCGAAAACTTCGCACAGCTGTCTTGTGTCACCGCCAAAAAAATAAATAAAAAAAAATTAAAAAAAACAGACCCCCCCCCCACGACCCCCTCCCCCGGAATTATCACACCACAAAACAGATAACACTGCCTACCTTCTAAAAAATCAAGGGTGCAGCTTATACACGGGTAATTTCTAAATGCATTTCTGGGGAATCTTTTTTGCAAAGTTCTAGCTGCGGTTGTTGCATGGGTGCAGCCATTACACGAGTATATACGGCAGCAGGTCGTTCCAAGTCGTTGAAATAGAAGTCATCTATCTACATGGTGCCGCATGAACAATTGCGCAAGAATGAGAGTGACGCCATTGTGGCATCTGATATCGCACAGGAACCAGTGCACGCCCCTCACCATGGTGTCTATGCTGTACGCCTCCTCCTTGGAGGCGTGCTTTGAGAGCGTGTGACCTTCGCAGCTTCTGAAATGTGCGCAAGGCTGTCACTCGCTCATGTCGAAGGCCACATCATCGTCCTGGTTGGACTGTAGCAGGATGTGTGCTACAGTGCGCCCAGCTTGGTGGCGCTTCCATGCTTTGGTATTTCAGATGTGGCCTCTTTTTATCGTGACCGGGTTCAAAGTGTTCATTATAATAGAACGCCGATAAATGCACTGAAATGTGGTCGTTATAGCCGATAGATTGTTATATCTGGGTTTTTTAGAAGTGGATTCAACTTATTTCGCTATAAATGGACCAGTCGATAAGGATGCTCAGGTTGTTCCATGTGCCCAAAAGAAGTGTTCTCAAATTGCCTTTGACTCTCTCTGGACTCAAAACTTATTGCATTCACTCAAATGCTGAATGTGTGGCAAGATCAATTTGGGACAGCTGGTGTTAAGAGAGCTTCCAGAGGTGGGATTTCACATCACAGCAGCACAATGAACGTCATCGGCCTCATTCCAACCTACAAGCTCACCTGAATTCCTTGAACAACCTCCTGCATCTTGTCCCGACTGAGGTCAAGAAAGCTCTCGATGAGGTCGCCATCTATAAAACCTACTGCCTGTTCTGTCTTCCTCTCCGTTGAAAGCGACCGCCAGGTGCACAGAAAACTGTCAAGGAAGCTTTACCAATGACGACGCAAGCACACCATGACACACACACCTTGACACAGGGCAAACTCCCTCACATGCATCAATTTTTTAAAAGTGAAGCTTTTCTTCGTTACCCTCCCCGGGTTTGGTGACCTTGGGCACTCCGACCTGGCTGTTTCCTTGCCAAATAGGCCAACCAATCACAGAGGAGTATGAGCGCCGCACGTGCCACTGGGTTCTTTGCACCATCACAAGATGGGGCTTGCCTCCGCACATACGCGGCGCTGGTTGTGCAGGGGGAAAAAATTAAAAAAAAGAAACAAAGATTGCCTTCGTGCATTTGCGGCTGCAGGGTAATGCTTCTTGCAGATAGAATAGATTCGAATTGCGCAACATACGTATACGTACGCTGCCACTGAAACCATGATGCGTTCAAGGCATCCATCGGACTTGCTAGTAGTCAGTAACTCTGCTTAACAAAAACCTCGGTATAATTTGCATGTGCCTGTGCGTGTGCATGCGTACGTGTACTTGTGTTTCAACTCTTTATGCAATCACACAAAGCTCCGCTGAATGTAGACTGTTTTATCAGCAAGGAGGAACGCAGCCTAGAACCAGAGCGCCGTGCCGCTCTCCTCCTTGCACTGGTATGTGCAGATGCAGTTTTCTCCCTGTGGCAGCTTAGAGAGGTAGTGGTTCAATTGCGAATTAGTGCGATTCTAACATGTTTGGTCTGGCATTTCTGCAATGTTAGATGACAAGGTTGACGGACTACAACTCTGCTGTATTTGGCTGTAAAAATAACTTTCGGAAGCCAGCGTGAAGTGCATCTTCAGCTGCAGCAACTTCGCGGACATTGCCGCTGCGATAGCAGAGAAGCATCTGCTGTGTATTGCCAGCATAAACAGAAAGGACTTGATGCCATCGTGTGTCTGTTTGGAAGGTTTTGTTCCCAATGAGCGCATGGCGACAAACTCGGAACTCGGCGCATATGACCAAACTGGATTATGAAAGAAAGGCGCGTATTCGAGTCGGTCAACTATTGCGAATGGAAGAAGTTAACTATTTCCTTGGGCGCGCACATTAAACTTATTCTGTTCAAACATGTTCTAAGGTTATCAAGCTTGGCAAGCAACATTCTGGAGGAAGTTGACCAAGGACGCATTATGAAAACAGTACATGACTAAGAAATGAAGGTGTGTTCTTTTCCATTCTGTAACCAAAGCCATGCCTACTGTGTGCTGGCCGGCCATAGCTCACATGGGCTCTCCCGTGCTTCCGAATCTCGCCAGCAAGTTGTTGATGCCCCTCATTGCGCCTGTATTACTGCACCAACCAAAGAAATCTGCTGCTACAAAGAGTAGTTGTTTGTTTTTCAGCTTTCTTGAGTTGGCGAGGTGCTCTTGCATGTACAGGCACCATTTGAGATCTAAGAGTGCACATAATCTTTCAACATGTCGCGCGCGTCTGGTTGATCATGGCATATTCACGGCCACTGTCACCAGCTCATTTTATCCATGTTAACATCCCTTTCAATAGAGTTATTTTACACTTCTTTATTTTGTAAAACTTGATGCCCGGGTTCTAGATAAACAATGTTTAGAAAATCGTACTACAGAAATTTTAGGAGCACGAAAGCTAGCAAAATGCGTTTCCTTGGAGCTTCGCAGTAATCTGGTTTGGGATGCACGCTTGTGCAGCACACCGCATGACACATGGAGACACCCCTGATTGTTGATGCCTGAGTGATACCTAAATAGAATTCAAGGCTAGACATACAATAATAACATGTTACATGTACACGTTATATATCGACAACATTCAGACTTGACTTGCCTCCTATTTCGATCGTGGGCAGAGCTGCGAGAGCGCCTCTAGGCCCGTTGCGACTCGATATTGTGGCTATATCAAAGCTAGAATCTATGTGATGACACATTAAGAAGTTTCCCAATCCAAGAAACTTGTTGACACCTCTGGGGAAAGCGCAAAAACTTGTCACTCATCGTCAACAGCATGCTCGCCGTGCACCCTCCAGTGCAATCCCACATACCAGCATGGCGCTGGATGATAGATAGTGCTGTGATAGCAAAATGGCAACACCCTCAATAACACGGTCTATAGATTTCAACTTGTTGAACCTACTGCAATTTTTTAAAAGATAAGAAGTCTGGTGATCTTCAGCTGGCAAAACAAAGCAACATAGTAACAGTCAAGTGCCTCTACAACGAAATGACCTGTATAACAAAGGAATAATTCTGTCACAGTTCTACTGTGAGCTGTGCGGCGCGTAACCTTTATAATGAAATGACCTGTATAGTAAATGATTTCAGAAGCCCCAAACACTCCCTTATAAAAGTGTTGAACAGTACGAAGGTTGGTGTGAATCATTCTACACGTTTGAAAAGCTTGTGCTGCAAGATTAATAACAAGATAGAATTCAGTTCCTGTGACTCCCACAACTATAAACAGCATGCGTGAATGAACAAAGCACATGGTTGTGAGCAACTGCCATTAAGACCATGATATGGTTGTCCGACTATTCTCAGTTTATCATTGCAACTGCCAGAGGGCCCAATATGGCTATACAAAAAAAAAAAAGAAACTGGGCTCTCGCGCACATTTTAACTCAAAATTTCAATATGAAATAGTTGCCACTAATCCTCTCCTACCGACAGTGACTGTTTGACACTGTGTGACATTAGAAAATAGGGGGCCACTACTGTGTCGTCTGCACTGAAACAGTGCAAGACCACATCAAACGTCTTGCTCCACATGCTCTGGCATCCAATGGCGCAGCAGCAAACCACCAGAGGCGCAGGCAAAAACAAAACGATGCACTGTGGCCACGACATATTTCTAGATACGTACTGCAATCACTTCCAGTGTTCGCAGTACACAGGAATCATGGCCTTCGAGACCAGCTTTTGTTGCCCAAAAATGCCGTTTCTGGGTGTGTCAATTCATTTTGTCACCACTCAGCGTAGCCAAACTGCTGTACAGTTCAACTAAAATTTAAATGCAACTTTTCTATCACACCGAATGCGCTCAAATTTTGCCAGCCTGCTGTGGGATGCGTACAGTTTAACATGAAATGCACAATTCAAGCTCAAAAGTTTCACGTCATGGCCCCTTTAAACAAGATGAAGCATAGACACATTTAGCTACCATAGTGATCTAGAGAAACAGTTCTAGTGGGCGCCAAGAAGTTGCAGCACCTTTAAGGCACTGGTCCATCCTTCCAACAAGGTAGACTATTTCAAGTTGGCAGTCTGACCATTTGGGACTTACCATATTTACTCAAATCTAATGAGCACTTTTTTACCGATAAAACGGGTGCAAAAATGGTGTGCGCGTTAGAATCGAGTACAACCCTAAATCTGTGTTACCATATCGCCTGTGGCATTTCAATATGTCCACCTTGGACGCGCTTAGAGCCTAGCTGCCGTAGCTTCCTCCATGTACTGTAGTACGTGCGTTTAGGCCACGGTGAAAGAACAGGCGCTTCGACGGAAGCACGCAGTGCGTCTCACTAATGTTGAGCCACCACTAGGAGGCGCTCGCGACTAGGGAGTTGTAAGGGGCTGGTGCGCCCAGGTCCAGACATTCCCTGGCCACGATGGTGGGAGCATGCTTTGCAGCCTGTGTTTTTTAGAGTGCCTGCTACTGTATTTAGCGACAAACCTTAAGCCACTGTATTTGTGTTACAAAATCTTAAAATGTGATTTATGATTGCTGAGGCACTTTGCTACCTTTTCTAAACAAAAGCATGCTGTATTTCTCTTAGTCAGCAGTCACAGTTCATCTCTTGCTGAAGCCACTAGTAACCTAATTCACTTTCGTTACTTCTGCTTCAACAAACCATCGCTACTATTATTCACAATATGTAGCATTCCCACTTTCATTTCATATGAAGCAGCGTTCTGAGGAGTGCTGCGTATGATTAGTTTCTGAATAAATAGAAGCACCTCCACCTAATAAAGCAAGTTAATGTTCATATATTTCACTGTTTATACTCAAATAAAAATTATGCATCGTACGTTTCGCATAAGATTCTATGCAGAAGTTTCAAATTCTAGAAGACACGAATTGAGAGACAGCTAATTCCTTATAAACCATGCTGCCCCGGAATCCATGGTATCAACGTGCATACTCTTGAATGAATTATTCTAAACATAGAAAAAAATTAATTTGGGGAACTTGGTTGCCAACACTACACTCTGATTAGGATGTACACCGTAGCGGATGACTCCGGTATTATTTATGCCAATGTGGACTTTTTTGACGTGCAACTTAGCCACATTTCTCAAATTTGTTCTTCTGGATGTGCTGACAATAACAAACTTATTGTGCACTGCTTCGTCACAGGGAAACAGAAAAAAAAAACCCAGACAAGAAAGACAAACAGGAAAACGCCTGTCGGTCTTGTCTAAATTTTTTCACGCTGTTTCCCCGTAATGAAGCGTTACCAACAAGCTCAGGGTCAGACCCTTTTAAATTTGATTGTGCATTCCTGTCAACGAACTCGTGACGTACATCGAGTTGAAGTGCGCGCCTTTTTTGTTGTTGACCACAACTATTAAAAAGCCTACACATAATAAAGGCAAGTTTGGTTGTAGCTTTATTTTTGCCCTGGAAGTGCGGAAAGTGATGAAAGGAATGAAACGGGGCATCTGCTTAAGAGTGTTTGGTGCGTGCAGACCACTTGGTTTGTCTTGAAGAGTCGTTCGCATAGCATTTGACAGATGGTAAGCGCGATCATTACTAGCTAGACTTGGCACACTACATATCGCTGCGCCAAGTTCGGGGTGCAATCATTATGGAGTGCGATCATTATGCGAGTAAATATAGTAACTAATTTGCTATCGCAATAATCGATGCTTTGCTTTCCAGCGAAACTGCGCCTTTCTTTATTGCAACTTTAGTGTATTGGGAGTAAATCATTGTTTTTCCAAATGAGAGAAAGTTGTATTTCTGTATGAAATAATGAGGTGCGCGGCACTGTAAAGGACTTTTTTTTTTTATGTCATGGCAAACGGGTGCACATTACAATCGAGGGCGATTGTTTTTTTTTGCCTTGTTTTGGTCATAGAATATGGGTGCGCGTTACAGTCGAGGGCACATCAGAATTGAGTAAATACAGTATCCCTGTCACAGTACTTGTACAGCAGTTTCCCTCAAGAGATAAACTGAGTTGTTCAAGTGACAGTCAAATGTGATCCAGGCAAGTGAGTGCTGAAAGTGACATTAGCAGAGGACTGCAAGCACATTCTTCCTACCTTGTGCAGTTTTTCAAGAAAAACAACTCGCTTATTCGCCTAAATGCAGCATGATTGTAATTACAGTAACCTGTTCCCATCTACAACAGGGAATAAATTTAGACAGGCAAAAGGATATAAGGCATGGTCAATTTTTCCCACACTCTTGATCACTTTTGTAAGATTTTCTTGGACCTCAAGGAGGAAGGTGTAGAAGTCTGACGGCAGCTGGGCCACAAGACCTGATGACGAAAAATAAAAAGCAGCAGCAGTTATGCAGTTTAGAGACAGCACCAAACAGCAACCAGAAACCTAAGCTCAGAATGTCAAGTAGGTGCAAGCTGATAATCTGCTTTTTCTGAGGTAACACGTAAACAGCTCCAGCCAGCGTCAAACAGGAAAATCAGCAAGGTTGACCCAATCTCAACACATCCCGTCAACTCTGCAGCAAAGCAGAGGACACTCATTCACTAAGTACCAATAGCACATTGATTGAGTGATGGTGTTTTGCATCCCTAAGCCACTTCTGGCTATGAGGGATGCTGTAGTGGGTGCCTATGAATTAATTTTAACCACCAGGGGTTCTTTAACATCCCCTAAAATATAAGTATATGAGTGTTGTCAGCATGATCTACACTATGTTATGAATAAATCTGTTTAAAAAAATGTGCTTACAATGAGTAGGAAGCTTTCCAGCTTTAAGCGGGAGCACTAGTTTGATAAACAGCCACTCAACAAGCATGCAGAAGCATATTTAATCACAGTTGCTGTACTGCGTGGGTAACTGAACTCCACATATGTTGGAAGCTGTAGTATTTTGGCAGAGGATCCACAGTTTCATAGTCTGCCATTTAGCATTCATCTATGTCCTTTTGTGTCTTCCATCAGAGGCCTTGCCAGGGGGGGGACACTGAGCAGCACAGCGAGCAAAGGCTCAGGCAGTGCAAGGAATGACAGAAATGACATCTGTCAGGCTCAATTGTTGTATGCCAAGACACAAGGTCAAGCACAGATTTAAAGAGATTTTCGCAACTAGCAAGGTAACCAGCCTGTGTTCGCACCTACAATTCATTCTTCAAACTTGACCATCCTCATGTAACTCCTCATCCTCAAGTAACTGCAGGCTTTTACTTCTCATAGCAGAGCAGTGTGCCACAATATATCACATTACATGACAGGAACAGAAGCAAGTGGGCAGGCAGAAAAATGTGACGTAGACTCACCAATAGCTCCATGGACGGTGCCAAAAAGCACAGAGCCCTGTGTGGGCGAGGATGTCTCGCCAGGATGCTGCATAACCAGCGAACCATGCCGGAAGATGTTGACGAACTCCCCAAGATGGAACTGCCCCACTTCTTGCAGGTGCTGCCGCTCTTCATCAGTTGTGGCCGCACTGATGACATGCACAGCGGAGGTGGGCACACTCGGACATCAAACAGCAGACAAAACATCCACAATACAGGCGAACCTAGACATAGTAACACCTAACACAAGAATACCTTGGTTATATCCGATACCCATTATAAACATATATTAATTGCGTGCTGATATTGGTAAGAAACACTTTAGATTTACTTCACAACATCAAGGTTTGACTGTACGATCCCCACGGCGCGCAGAAACTGAGAAATAGCGGTGCGCCACTGTGACAGCACTACTCTAAAAGCATACTTGTTAGCAAGCAAAGAATGTGCCCATTGTGGACATAGTGTAGGTGGTCTACATGACATTTACCTTTAAGCCATTTCGAAAAGGAACAAAGTGGTTGGTGGCATAGATAGCATTCTTTACTGGGCAGCTTTGGCTGCTCTGGTTCAGCAGAAACATTAAACAGTAAATACTTTGTTTAGCGCAATACAACGGCAACAAGAAAGGTGACAGGACAAGCATCTTGTCCTGTCGCCTTTCTGGTGTCCGTTGTATTGCGCTAAACAAAGTATTTACAGATCCGCACCAACTAGCCCGTCAATGCATTGAACTAAACAGTAGCACTGATGCAAATTTGCATGCACAAACAGATGCCCACATATGGAGCAAGTGAGTTCTGCAAAAATCAACAAAGTGGAGGAACATTTGAGAAAGAAATTTGGTTGGATGACGATTTTTCCATTTCCACACAATGCTATTGTTTCATGAATATAATTCAAGCTTCTTTTGGGCAATTATCAGTTACAGAAAATACTCTAAGCTGTATTTGGAACTGCACTTCATCCACAACCTAAGATTTTTCATTTCCATTTTCAGGACTCAAAATGTGGCATGCTCAACTGCTAAATACTAAACCTTTCAGGAAAGGCAGCCCTTCAATGTTCTTAGGAAAATACAGATAAAACAGACCTTCTACCAATGGTGCCGGCTTTGGCAAGGGTGCGGTGCGGATTAGTGTTGGAAATGCATGGAAGTATGGTGGCCTCAGCAAACAACATAGCCATCAACAGGCGCACCTGCTTGACCTGTTGATGCCCCCCCTCCCCCCCCACAACCCTATCACGCTAGCCATCTATACCTATCTGCTCAACGGTGTATGTAATGTCATGCCATTGGAAAAGCATTCAACACGTATTTAATGCACAATGACCACATTTCGCCCAAGAAATATTTAGGAGGTGCCTATTTTGGGACTTTGAGCGAGGTACACAAGTGACTAAGCTTCTCTTTTCCTTCCCATTACAACCGTTACGCCATATTATAGTTTGTGAATTCAAGTATTTTTCATTTTGAATGCTTTAATGAAACTAACCCGAGCCAGCAATGGATCCTACCATGATCACAAAACTTCATGAGGACAAAAAATGCACAGCTCACCGCTCGAAAAATGCGTGCGGAACAAGCGCCTGCGATTCAAATCTGGATCAGCCAATAGGAGTGCTTCCTGTGTCCGCATGGCAGCAGTAACAAATCCCGACACATTTCTTAAATTTCTCTCGCTTTTTTTGCTCTATTTCTGCACTGCAAAATACGGTGCCATGGCTGTTCGAAGGTCAGATCTCTCCTCTTGATGATGGTTCTAAAATGGCAGCATTATGTTGATGGAAAGTCATGCTTCAAGGTGCAATGACACCTCCCGATGACTGATTTCCTACCCGATTTTTGTCAGCAGCACACTAAAAAAGTGTGATTTTCTCAACTTCTAGGTCACTTTTATTCCAAACATTTGCTCACGTGGTAGAAAAATGCCCGGGATTGCAAAAAAATGTCACCAACGATTACGATACTCCCTAATGCAAATTTTGAGCACAGCTGACTAGGTTTGGAGTTCACAATATATGGCATCAAAGAATTGATTCTTGAGCAAAGCTGCCTAGGTTTGGAGTTCACAATATATGGCATCAAAGAATTTGATTCTGAATGACAGGGTCCTCTTGGCAGCAGCGCTGAGCCTCAGGCAGCTCGTTTAGCAGCAGCAGGAGACGAAACAGTTCCATCGGTTGCGTCACTCACTGTTCGGAGAGAAAGCATGGCTCGCGCGGAGCACATTCTTTAGTGACGGCATCGCAAGCAACATAGCCCATGCTCAGTGGCTTATAAGCCCACGCCAGTGGTGGAGGCGCTCACCGCATGCCTGCTCACGGCCGTGGATCATGTATTGTGCGGCACTCCACTTTCCGCCTCACCCATTCACCATACTCTTCTCCACTTTCCTCTCCATTCTTGTGCTGTGCCCTCCTCTGTTGTCCTCTCTGTGCTCTCTTTGCTCTCACTGTCTTTCACCCTTGTCGCGCTCCGCGCTCACTCTTTCATCCTTTATTGCGCTCACTCACTCAGTTACACCGATGCTCAATGTAGGAACACGCACCCCAGAGTTGCTCTCTGAAAGAATTAGAAATCTTGACCAGTCAACTGGAGCACCCGATGCAGTCAGCAGCCAAACAGAGCAATGGGGAGAACTCTGGCAATGACCCATATACACCGCTGTTCTCTGCTACCTCTGAGCGGGATGAGTCCAAGTGTGTACCACTTGAAGAAAATAGACCAGCATGCAGTCACCGTGTATACTCAACAAGCTACGTGCCACACTAGTGCACAATGTATACAGCCAGGAGTGGTGCAGGCACAAGGACAGCGCACGCAAGCACCCCAGCACGAGGATGGTGTGCGCATGGCTGTAAGCGCAATTGAGCGCATACGCAGCTGTGCGCCCTGCTTTAGAGGCAATCGGCCGCGTGTGCAAACAGTGGGCATGCCGAGACGGCGTGGCATCATGCAAGCTGTCTTACGGCGCGTCTAGTATTTAGTATTTAGCAGTTCAGTAGTTGCGTAATCTTAAGTTTCGGTGACCCATTAGAGTGAGAGGAAGACGAAACATTTGCTCCCCGCTGCTGGCGCTTATGATAGCATTGTCTCAGTTCGGGTGTCGCTATCAGCCGCAAAAACGAGTGCACGCAAATGCGTGGCTGACTTTGCTTAATTCGTACTGCCGATGTGAAAATACTGTCGACGTGGCGTAAAACCATATCATTTGTTGCCGACACCCAAATTCATCCAAATAAATTGTTTTTTCATTCAAATTTCCCTTTTTTGATTGCTAGATAAATCTGAAAACTCTGTGGCCTCCTTCTGAGTAAGAAAAATCAATCAGCGACTGTACTTATTTGCATGGCAGGTTGAATTTCAATTAAATGAAATTTCGATATAACGAAGAAAATTGCTGATTTTACCTATTTTGTTATATCAAAGTCCAACTGTACCAACACACTGCACATAAATCGCACAGGAAGACCGGTCCTACAAGACAGCAAGTTTTGATAAGCAGTACCAATTCTCACTCAGTAGATTGTTATACAGACACACACACTCAAATTGGGGAAAGCTTGACGAGTTGATACACTGTCTGGTCTGCCACTGCACTTTGCTGTCTTTCAAAGTTTTGAAGTGCTATTTGGCACTGCCCATGCTCTGTTGCACAGTTGTGTGAAAGAGGCAGAATTGTTTTTCACTGCTTTGGAAAAAGAAATCTCTTATTGGATATATTAGGTGACAATTAGTATGGTGTTGCAGATGGGCATTTGCCAGTTAGTGCATGCTACGGTTTAGTACGTACTTATGCCATGTTCCTGAGGTACATATTAACGAAGTTTCTCAGTAATAATTAGCACCTTTGCTTTGTAGCAAACAGAGCCGCCCCAAAAGTAATATGCAAATTCCACTTTAGCAAGCACAAATCACAAATAAGATCACTTCATTGCAATCTACGGTTTATATAGTGTGTGTGTGTGTGTGTGTGTGTGTGTGTGTGTGTGTGTGTGTGTGTGTGTGTGTGTGTGTGTGTGTGTGTGTGTGTGTGTGTGTGTGTGTGTGTGTGTGTGTGTGTGTGTGTGTGTGTGTGCGCGCGCGTGCGTGTGTGTATTTGTTAAGCTTCACTAAGTCAGAAGCAAAAGCAGCCAAACAGCTTATGAGGCAGAAGACATTTCCTTCATGTAAAGAGTAGTATGCCTTTCGATACACAGAAGGAGCGTGAAAAATAGCCGTAACTGTATACAGACAATGATGAAATGCTAGGTTGAGCTACTACGTATAGACGATAAACTGAACTCCATTTCACATTCATGTATCCTACCTGTCCTTCTGGCAAACAAACAAATTTGTCGTAGATTCTACCCCGAGGAAAGTGTCATCATCCAAGATCTCCACAGAGGTCATCCAGTTGGTCTGGTAGTCTCTTGCAATCTGGAATTTAGTTTAGCCCATTAAGACACATATTATTACAGCTTACCCTTGGCAAATAATTTCATACCTCACATATTTCATGTATAAGGGGTGAAGATACATTTAAACAAGACACAGACGACTAGGCTAAGCCACACTGCAGTTTCTATCGATTACTAAGCGCAACTAAATCCTAATCTTGTGTACACGACAATGCTCAGCCACTCAGCGTGGGAGCCTGAGGTCCTTATTGATGTGGAATGCACACTGCAGTAAACATGTTCAGAGTACAGAAGGAACACCAAACAGCCAAGTTATTGCAAAACAGGGCACACATATATTTTCCAACATGACACATGTTCATTTCAAAACGATCTTCTAATAAATCCCTTTGCATCTTCTAATATTAAAATGACATGGCACTAGCTTCCACTTTTACAAAGAAGAAGCAGATTATAAACTGAAAACCTTCTAAAATGTATGTCTACCAACATTGCTAAAAAGATGTGTCATTATGTAAGAAGTTGAAAGATCTGGGCTGTATCAAGCAAGGATTCTTTTATAATGGTTCTATTTAGCTCTTGTCACTCATCGCAGTGAGTGGCCAATACTGGTGATAAGGAAGGCGTGATGTCATGTCAGCCAAAGAATCTAAAATAAAAATAATCATAACAGTCAGAATACAGCCCTGGATTACAATCACAGGATAGAGAAGTGGCTCAGTCATGTGACACGCATCCCTTTTCATACGGACAGGCAGGTTATGATTTTCTTTGAAATGCTCCTTATACACAGTGCTACAGACACTAATGCAGCAGAGAGGTTATCACAAGCAGAAATATTTAAAAAATCAGATGACCTTTGAAATGCATAGAAGCAAAGAAAGCCAGCAGTAGTCTTAAAGGCATATAAGTCTTATAAGCCTGTAAGCAAGGGCTGTGTGCAATAAGTATCGGCATTCAAATGTACCCACTCACCTTCTAAATTATAATTACAGTTATAAGGGATGCTTTAGTTGGGGGTTTCAGATTAACTTGACCACCTGGGGTTCTTTGACATGCACCTAAATCTAAGTACACAAGCATTCTTGCCTCCTTTCTTCATGAAAATGAAGCCAGGAATCGAACCTTTAACCCCATGCACGCATTCACTTTGTAAAAAATGAACTAACGATTTCACTCGCACGCAAAATGCCACACGAACTAGGGCCAGAAGAGCTCGCAGTGCAAGCCATGGCACCACAGACACCACAACAAAGCAGCAGTCGTACCTCCTCGAAGCTTCCCTCCAGGGGCTTGTACGCCAGCAAGCACATGGATCGCATGAGATCGCCGACGAGCACAAAGTCCCCCTTGGCACGCAAGTAGAGTGCTAGGATGTTGTTGAAGTGGCTGCACTCGTTCCGCAGCTCCCTCTCCGCATTCCATTCAAACAGCCGCACTGTGCTGTTGATAGAGGCCAGAAGCTTGCCATTGAACTCTAGCATGGAGTAAGGCGCTCCTTTGATCTCCTGCTCCGCTACCTGTTCCAGCTTGCCTGCACATTTATACAGGTATGAGCATCGAGATTCCTGAAAGATATGTACAAATGCATACAAAACAAGCAAAAGCAATATTCCATGAATACTTTTAGGTAGGGGTGTGCGAATATTAGAATATTCAATTTAAAATAAAATAGCGAACGCTCCAGTAATTTGATTCAGGAATAAAATATCTAGTATTCTATTTCTCGATTACCTATTTATTCGAATCTAACGCGCACTTTATTTTCGATAAAAGGGGTCCATCAATTGTGTGTGCGTTAGAATAGAGTACGACCCTAAATCTTGGTTGGTTAGACAGTGCGGCCACACTGTCAAGCCATTTAGGCCGAATTGGAGCAGCGTCGTTGGGTGTAGGCGACTACAGTTAAGATTTTACACCAAATCAACGCAGATATATTCACAGTGGTTGCAGAACTCTCCGAAAACCAACAAACTAGTTCTTTAACAAAAGCGAGCATATGGGATGACCATGTTCATGGCTGCCATCTTTGTGAAACACTGCTCAGTGACCCCTCATTCCGAATATTGTCCATAGACTTTAGAGACCATTGTTTGCCTTTCAATGACATTCGAAGGGTGCAAACCCTGTTTACATGGACGGCAGATGGATGTGGACGAAAAGAAAAAGGGTGTGGAGAGGATGTCCCACGAACTTGCTGTGAGCCTCCCGATTTAAAGATTCTACAGTCAGCGCCAACCGCGTTGGATGTATGGAGCACTGATGACCATGCAAAGTGGTGCTATATGACGTGATGCGCATAGCCCATTTTTGTCTGTCACGCAGATGTGCCTTAACAAGCTGATGATAACCCACGGACACCTGTCATAATGATAGGAAAAAATCTTTTTTCTGGAAGAAAAATGGACAGCAGAACCTCCTAGGCAGTAGAAGATTTGCATTAAGCATAGTATGACCTACTATTAAACTGAAAACCCCATTGGTATTTAGGACAACTTTGCTAGTTCTTCAGATTAGGACAGAAAGCAGTACTTGATTCTGTTTGACAGACATCGTATTGAAAAATATTTTCCAGATCTTTGTATGTGAACCGAGTTGTTACCAGATCTAGCATACTAATTTGGTGTTACCTTTAATAAGAGTAGAGCATACTATACATCTAGATTCCTAAGCATCTAAGTTATTGATAGCTAGCAATATTCTTGTTACGTAGTGCAAGTAGCCCCCTGAGCATGTGCAGCCCCGTGTTTTGATGTGAAAGCATCAGATGGCTCATTAAGCGAAAAAGTTGCTGTGCAGCATCAGTAGCAGCCTAAATTCCCATTGGCTGCGATGCCACATATTGAGCATGCCTCGACGAAGTTCCCATTGGCTGCGATGCCAAAGCACGAGGGTGCCTCGACGGAGCAGAGTGGGCAAAAGGCAACTCCTGTTGGTGCTAGGTGTTGTATTAGGGGAACGAGCATCGCTACAATGCCATGTCACCTTCACTCTTGATCTCGGATGCCTGTGATATTCACGCATTCCTTTTCCACACAAGCTCTCGCCTGTGTTCTTCAAAATGTGCCAAGCATCTCAACGCGTTCGCTTGCCCGCGAGTTCACAACTCAGGACATTAATGCTTTCGCATTCACAACTCATAATAGGTGCTTAGGTGCCCTCAGATATTTTCTGCGCAAAATTTGTAATCATAAGACTTGTGCTAACATTTCTGATATTCAATATTCGATTCTAAATCTAGTAGTTGATATTCGTACACAAGCAGTGTGCCGATTCCTGCCACCATTAGATTTGAAGACTGCAGACGTTGACAGTGCGGCTTCATCGCGTGCCAAACTGAATAATGAAATAATTGAGCAAGTTCTCCCACCGTCAAACAGCGACTCTGACTCAGATGATGATGTGCTGTGTGCTCTGGAGCCTTCCACATGCGGATCTGACTCAAGCCTTTGCAGTCCTTGCATCGGTGTACAGCAAAACTCCAAACTGGCAGAAATACAGGCAGACTTGGTTGCAGTTATTTATGTTCCCCGTGGAGCCCGAATTATCGGTCGCCGACTGTATAACAAAGTGTGTTTGCATACGATTTCAATATACAGTCGAGTCTCAATAATTCAAACTCGATGGGGAACGAAAATTTGTTAGAATTATAAAAAGTTTGAATTAAAAGAAGGACTTGTTCCTGAAGTACTTGTGCATCATACTATGATTCATGAACGGTGCAAGTTGTGAAATATCGCGGCGTGCAAGCACACAGCGAGCGAGGACCACGAAACTGCCTGTGCCAGCCAATGCTTGCCTCCCGATAACGGCAGAAAACGAAACTTCAGGAAGCGGGCTAAGCTGGCGCTGGGCCGGTGCGGAGGCGGGCACGTGCGGAGACCACTGAAGGTGAGGGAGCTACAAGGGAGTTGAGAGGCAAGGCGAGGGGAGTGCAGTTGCAAGGAGGGGCAGGAGGGAAGTGGATTTGCTTTCCTGCCAGCTTGATGGACGGCGCTAATCACCTCTGCCACCTAAGCCCCCTTACTGCCTCCTAGGACTGCCACGGCAGAGTTGCCGAGGCCCCGACTGGGCCTCCGCCACTACTTCCCTCTGCGTGCTCACATGCTTTTTCCTTCGTCTGCTGACAGATCGGCGCTGCGTTTACGTTCTTCGTCTTGCTTTCTTAACACATCATGTCTTTTGAAGATGAAGTTGTTGCCACTGATCATATTCATGTTGGTGCGCTCCCTTCTGTTGCGGCGCCACCGCATGCAAAAGATAAGGAGAATAAGGTACTGGGTGTCACCTTCGCGAACTTGTATTAAGGGCCTTTCTTGTTGTACAAAATCGGATGCGGCGCACTGTCTCTGACAATCTTACCATTGGGACGTCTCAGTTTAGACTCGTCATTGTAAAAAAAAGCTGCAGCTTCGCTCAAAAGGCAAAGCACCGATTGCTATAGCCAGTTAGCGGGCAGCTTTACGAAGCAAGGATAGCACTTTTATCAGCCATATAAGCTTGCAAACATAGGCACACTAAGTAAATTGACAAGCATGGTGTCACACGTGCACAAGCAAATGTGAACATGTCTCATTCAATGACCGCAGAAACACGCTGTCAAAACACTTGCATGCACGGCAGCAGTAGCGAGCGAAGTGACATTCATGCTGTCTATCACTTCAACGTAAGGTGAGTGCCGAGAACACACAGCACACACAATGCCACGAGCCACCAACGCACTCCCAAAGCAGATCGCTCTCAGGATACGGCTGCATGCGCACAGCCACGACATGTGCACTTGCAGCCGGAGTACAATGCCGCCCCGCCCTCGGTGCTTCGCAACGTTGGGTGCCTCGCACACAACGGAAGATGGTGTGCTTCCTCCCCGCTCCGTCTCTTTCACACGGGCGAGATTGAGCCACCAATCGTCGGCTCCTCTCAGATGCTTTCACTTGAACATACAGTGTAGGGCATGCAGCAATGGTGTTATCGCCCTTGTACTTTATACGGAGTGTCGCGCACGACGTCGAGGGGTCTCTCCTAAGCTTTTCCTCTATGGCGGGGTCAGAACAATGCTGGTCGGGGGTGCAGGCACATGATTTGGCAAGCAGCTGAAAGCATTGCCAGAGTGCGGTATGTTTGAATTAACTGTCACAAATGCTTGTGCATTCGAATTACTAAGCGTTTTTGCCCATTGGTATACACATAACAGATGAAACGGTCAAATGAATGAGCTACAAGCCGCTGCTTGCAAACGCACCTATCAAATCGTGCCCCATGCAACAAGAGCACGAGCTGAAGTGGAGCTGCACCGTTTTCCGTATAATGTCCAAGTGCAATAAGATCCTATCGCACCTCACGCATTGTGTGCTTTAAGTGCAAGTGAAGGTGCGCAAGGATGAGACGAGAAAGATGGCGGCTTCATGAGTGCCGCCTTCTCACGCTAGCAAGGATGGGTGGGGGGAGCTCGCAGTAACTCAATCCAGCGCGTGAGAGAGGGTGGGTGCCGGGGTGGAGTTGGGGGGCAAGTGGGCGCTTGTCTCGATTTCTGGCGCACATCTCGTCCGTGGCTGTGCAAGGCTGTAAGTGCGGCTGAGCGCATATGCAGCCACGCACCCTGCTTCAGAGGTACTAATCTGCCACCTGTGCAAAGAGTGGCCGTGCTGAGATGGTGTGGCACCATGTAAGCTGTTTTCCCATGCGTTCAGTATTGGAGAATGAGTAATCTCAAGTTTCGCTGACCCGTTGGAGAGAGAGGTCGACGAAGCATACCCTACCTGCTACAAGAGCTTTCATGATAGCGTGATTCCAGTGTGAGTGACGCAGTCAGCCGCGGGGGCGGAGTGCATGCGAAAGCATGGCTGGCTTCACTTAATTCGTACTGCAGTGTGAAGATATCGCCATGTACGTGGAATGAAACCGTATCATTCGACACTGACACCCAAATTTATCAAAATAGTTTTCTCATTCAAATTTGTTTTTTTGATGGCTTGATACGTAATTCAGAAAATTGTGCAGTCCCTTTTCGTGTAAGAAAACTAGGTCGGCGACTGTACTTATTTGCATAAAATGTCGAATTTCAGTACAATAAAATTTCTATATAACGACACAAATTGCAGATTTTTACCGACTTCATTGTATCGAGGTTTAACTGTACTACCAGCAAAGATCAAACGGTAGAGCGCCACATGGAACACAGGTTTTGGTTATGGTTCTCTCCGGCAGTTGGCAATTATTTCTACTTTTCTTAGTTCTATTTTTAGTACTATAACTAAGCCCCACTATTTATGTCGCCTAACGATAAAAACAGTCTTTTCAAGATGCCTTTTCTGGCTACAACTACTATTGTTGTCTTGAGAGTTGCACCATTTTCGTAAGAGACTTTGAATGAGTGTTCATAAATTTCATCACACTAAGTTTGACAATGCATTTACTAGAATGATCTGCTTAGCTATGCTGTACCTTAACTGCAGAAAAATACAGAAGCAGACGCATTGTGCTTGTCGATCAACAGACCACTAATAATAAGCACAAAAAGACATTATTCGAAGCTCAAGGTTATTAGTTTAGATGACTTTAAGGAAGGGCGATTACGATGAGAGGAACTTCAGACCAGTGCTGAAAATAGGCATGTAAAGAAATCAAAAACGAAAAAGAAATCAAAGCATACACGCATGTGCACAAACAATACCTCTGGCAGAGCATCCATACACAAGAACGACTTACCATCCACCCAGTGGAAGACTATTATGCGACCCTGCTTGGGGTCCGACTCGTCAGGCAGCACATTTGCCGTTCCAACTATGTAGTAGGTGTTGGGATCATTCCCCAGTCGAGTCGACACGATGCTCATCGCATACTCAGTCTGCATGAACTGGTGGGCATGTAACACTGCAATAAAAGCACGAGTTCCTTAAATTATAACCACATACTTAAATATTTACGCAAATTTTATAGCCCACTGTCAAATTTTACAGATATACATGCCTGGATAAGCACACATTGCAGTAAAGAGTTGCCTATCGTGCCATTAGTACTACACACTCACGGTGATGAGCACTGTGCAAAGCAGCCACATCATTTAGCACTGGGCTGGCCGCATTAACGCAGACAAAGCTGCACTGTCATGCACTGAAATAGTGGTATGGGCTGTTTTGCTCTGCAGCTACATATACACATTGGTGCACCTCTGATTTCAAGCTGATCTTCCCATTTGGGAGCATTTGTAATTGAAACTACGGAGGGATTGGCTTTCATCATCAGTCTCCTAGTGCTTTAGCTTGCCATGTGACAAGTATGAATTCAGGGAGAAATACTTTGTGAATTATAGCTGAAATATGATGTAAAAAAATAATGAGAGACGCCATTTCAAGCTGGTAAGTTCACACAAAATCCTGCATTCCATTCCTGCAGGTATGGTAACAGAAGGGCTGCTTCTTTCAATGTCAGCTTTTTCGAAGGTAGACAACAAAAGAAAAATGAAAAACCTAGTACACATGAAACCACGTACCTTCGAAGGTGTGCTGGTCAATGATGAGGAGATTGTGAACTTCAACTTCTTGGCCAAGCTGGTCATTAGCTGTGCTCACTGCTCCAGGCTTGAACACAGAGCTCATGTTGGAGCTGCACAAGTATGCAAGAAGTATATGCTCTCTATTCATTTCAAGCTAGCAAAAAGTGTAAGAGGGAACAGCAAACAGGATTTGCAAAAGTGCACATACACGCACACACACACGTGAAAAAGAACTAACATAAAACTGGACACAGAAAAAGGACTGAATAAAACTTTTGCCAACCCAATCATAACTGACACCTTGAAAAGAGGAACAGACCTGTATGTAACATTCTGTGCCTGTGTGCTTGCACTGGGCCTCACAGGTGTTAGGCCACTACTGCCCAAGATGTCGTTGCGAATGGTGATAATCCCAAACGTCTGCGTTGCTTCCTGGTAAGCAATCCTCCTGCGCACAAAAGCATCAGTACCATCAGTGACACAGGAAGTGCTAACTAAACATAGTTTCAAGCAGGGTGTCGAACAGTAACAAATATTCGGTTAATTCAGGTTCAACGCACTCCAATTTCATTCCCATTCAGTTCCTGTTAGGAGAAATAATTTTTAACTGTTTGCAACACTGAACTGGTTCGTAAACTGCTTTGGTGCAGTCCATTTAACCTTTTCTTTTTAACCTTTTAACTATCTGTCAATTTTAACAGATAGTACTATCAACTTGTCCTCATGGCATATGTGCGTTCTAAAGTGAGAGTTAGCAAGAATCCCTGCATCAGTGTAAGGTCTGCTTTGCTTCAACAATCCTTATTTTGACAGCAGAAGAGTCTGTTAATTTTAGTGCCGCTTCAGGTTTTTACTACAGGACTACTTTTTACTACAGGACCACATTAATTCCTACTGCATTACATAAATTACAACTTTGAACTTATAGTCTGTAGCAAATAAAGAAACGAGCATTGGGCATTTTACTCAATTTGCTGCTTTTTTACAAGTAGGTGAGGACATTGGTGCTTCTGAACAATAAAGACTGGTTTGTGTCGAACCATAGTCGATATTTTTTGTGCATTTGGGCATGGCACGTAGTCTTGTGCTAGCTAAGGGTGGACAAAAAAGTCGAAAGCACGCGTATTGTGCCCCATGAATTATTTCTACCACAGGGAAATGTACTCTGCATGGCTAAGCACCAAACATGCATTGAACCATGGCATGTAACAAAGGAATATTTCATGTGTTGTTTACAGCCGTGGTTACCACTCACTGAGAAGGTGACAATATTCATTAGCAACTGCAGCGTTAAGATCACAACAAGTCATCCAACAGAAATCGTTGATATCAAGGACATTGTCTCTTCCGCTCTACGTGTTTATCTAGTTTCAGTAACATGTTGGGCTAATGACCTAATTGGGAGAGTTATCAGAAATGTTGATTCAGTGGAGCCCCTGAGACAACTTTGTGGCGGTGGAGCACAAGTGGCACGGCTGCAGAGGTGCAAGCGCCATTGTTACCAGCACGCACCCATTTGTCTACCCCCATTGTTGCACACACCGTAACTCACGAGTCACAGCAATATGCCGGTATCGTGCACTGATCGAAAAAGCTGGTATTTGAAGAATCGTGCAACTATTGAGTACCCGTTGCCGCCTCATACGCTTGAATCGTTTCATGTCGAACCAATAACCATTATTATTTTGTTCAGTTCAACTTCGGTTCGGTTTGGGTTAAGGCACGATCCAAAAATACCTGTTTAGGATGGGTTCTGCCCAAATCTGCGGTTTGGGTATGGTATTTGGTTACAGTTTAGTTCCACACCCTGGTTTCAAGGTTATCACTGACACCATACACAGGAGTGGTGGTCTAATGCCTGACCAATAACAATGGGACTGCCACTACCACATCAGCTGGCATGCAGCAAAAATGAAATTTAAGTAGGAATGTGCAAGTATAAAATTTTCAATTTCGAAGTGAACCCAAATAATAAAATCTAAGTGCGATTCACATCAAATATTTACCAAATACATTTTTCAATACAAATGTTACCATTTTATAAAAAATGCAATTTCTTTCACCAACTGCAGGTAAGAAAAAAAATTTTAAAATAAGGTTTACTGCGCAGTAAATAAAGTACAGTCGAACCAGACTATAATGAACCAACTTACATCGAATTATTCTGTATATTGAACAAGTTCTGAACATGGTATAGTTACAATGAGTATATATAGCAAAAATTACACTTACATTAACCCTTTCAGACGCTGTCCACACAATTGTGTACGGCAAGATAATGCATCAACAGCAAACTGCTGCTAATGCAATTATATTTAAAATGTGGTGCATACATCTGGAAACACTTATTATTAGAACAGTGCTGCAATTTTGAGTAGCGTTCATAATTTTTTTTAGGGAAATGAATGGGAAGGTAGACGGTTCGGTGTTTTTACTCTGTGTCAGTATGTTCAATGTAGCGGGTTCACTTCTTTCATTGTTGGTCACAATGTCATGCACCAGGCATGGTTTTCAAGTGGCTGGATAAGTGCTTTTCAAGCTTTGCAAAACACGAAATAGTTTGTCCTCATATTTGATGTTCTTGTAGCGAGTTTTCACATGGAGTCGACATTTTTTAAGCTTGACAAAATTCATGAAAGAATTGAAAAGTCTTATTCTCTGCAGCTGTACACATTCTATGATTCTGAAGATGCAAGAGATATGGTGAAAGCAAGTTTTCAATGAACTTGATAAAGCGGCGTCTGAAAGGGTTAAAGAAATATAGTAGCGACTCCCGATATATGGAACGTTAAGCAGTACAAAAGTGCCCCTCCAAGTTCGCTTTCCCTCATGGCGGTGGGGAAACCCGGCGGCGTGGCTCCATCCTATCCAACCGCTCTCCCTATCGTGACCCCGCCATGACAGGTGAGCCGCCAACCCCCCCCCCGCCCTTCAAAATGTTATCCTGGCCCGTTCGCAGTGCTTTCTCAGACAGCCAATCAGAGGCTCTTGTGCCCATGTGCAAGATGGCGCAAGTGCGAGTTGCCTTGCTGCTTTGCTGGTTCCTTGTGTTTGCGCCTTGTAGGCCTTTTCCCGCAGTGTTGCAGTGATGAAGTGGCAGAATTTGCCTTTCACCGGGAAGCTCGAAATCATAAATTGGGTCGAACATGGTGCAAAGTCGGATAATAAGGGGGAGATTAGGGCTAAAGCGGACAAACTTACGACCAGGTACAGCCGTGTACAAGTGTACAAGGCCGTGTACAAGTGATTCATCTGAACTTGCTTCAGATGTGCCGGCTTCCACGTGCCCAGTGATGACTGTAAATTCTGATGAGTGTGATGAAGTCGTTGCTGGTGCTGCCGAAGTTTGGAGCAAGCTGTCAGAATTTCCAGAAGCCATTGACAAATCAATGGCCGAAGAGTTTGTGAGTGCAGATGATGGTGTCGCGACCACGCAAGAGCCCGAAAACAAACACTACATTGCCGACATCGTCACGAGCACATGTGAAAGCAGGCACAATGAGGAAAGCAATGACGGTCCTTTGCCCCCGTCCTCCAAGGTGATTGGTGCACTCACACTACTCCGGTGCTTCTGCGTAAATGTGGAAGGTTGTGGCCTCAACTGCTCCGACTCTTTAGATAATGTGGAGAAGTGCATGCTTCGCAGGCAGCAAAATTGCCCAAGTAGGAGAAAATATGGGACTATTCGATGCGAAACTAAGCTTAGTTTCATCAATAAAGTGATTTTATAAATGGTATGTGCTTTTATGACGTCCACTTATTCAGCAGGCTTATATCGAATTATGCCCTATATCGAACTGATAGGCGTTTTTTCCCCCCGAGTTCGATATAGCCGGGTTTGACTATACACAGAAAAAGTTATGCTTTGTGGTCAACAAAAATTCTCTAGTACACCACTTTTGTCTGACAGTATCGTAAATGCAATTATTTAATGCTGTCATGAAGGAAGGATAGCTGCTTGACATTTCGGGAAGCAGCAACACCCTCCTGCATGGTGCAATTCCTCCCGACACCGAAAACAGCTGCCTCAATGGACACACTGGCGTCCGGTATCGGCAGGTATCTCTTCGCAAGCCGAACCAACACTGGGAACTATGCTTACTTACGCCACCACTCACATTGATCTTCTTTTTAGCCCAGAATTCCATCCTGCACATATCTTTCAACATGTGCTTGGGTAGTGAAAATTGCTGCCACAAGCAAGTGAAAATCGCTGCTGGTTGATAAGCTTATCAAAGTCTTTTAACAGTGCTAACGAGGAAGGAGCGTTTTTCAGTAGCTTTCGTTGTTGAGGACATATCTGGGTTCCCTGGTGTTGAGATTTTCTTTGCTTATTTTAAAGCAAGGTTTTTAATCTAGTTTTGCATTGAAGCATCCTGGTAGTATTCAACTACTTTAGAACGAAGATCTAAAAACATAGCCATGCTTGCTAATTGGTCAAACTTAAAGTTTGGAAATCGTGTTTTTGAGCACATAGCTAGATTAGCAGCAGACATAGAGGTTTCCACCCGGAGACTGGTGTTGCCCAGATGCATGAAGAGGAAGCACAGTGTGGGTACTTAAGCTGATAGAGTTGGGCAGCTGTAAGCACCAGCAGGGGCCCTGTGAAAGTGTCTGCTTCTTTCGTTTAATATACTTCACCGCACGACAAATATGCTTCACTGCAATAGTATGTGTGCTTTGCCGCATAACAGGACTTTACTGCGGCAAAGCTGACCTAACGAACTGAAAACAGCATACCTGCCAACTTGAAGATTTGGAAATTCATAAAACTATCCCGACGGATGATGGGGGGGGGGGGGGGGGGGCAGCACTATTTGGTTGTTAGAATAGAGCCCTACCACCAACTGCAAAAGATATGGACACTTGAGTCACAGTCATCGAGTCGGAGCCGCTACTGCAATGTTGTCTTGGTATTGAAGAGGTCACATGTTCTTCTATGGATGCGAGAAGGCTGGTGCCTGGTTCGATAGGCATATTAAGTTTCCAGAGATGCAAGTCACACAGTCTGTCTCGCAGCAAAAATGACGAAGCTAAGTGGACACAATGTGACAGTCCCGTCAATCAGCTCAACAGCAGAGCCAGGGCAGTGTTCTGCCTTCCACTGCTGGCATGAGCATTGTGCTGAGCAGCTGGTCCAAGTGGAATAAACAGTAAACGTCAAGCTAAGTTATCTAATAGTTTCATTGGTTGCTGGCAAACATCAATTGCTTTCCACTGGTCTCATTTCATGCACCACTGATGCTTGATGCCGTGTGCCACGCCTTTGGCAACACTCGTCAGACCAGCATTGTGAGATGCCTGATAGATCCCAGGCCAGTGTTTCTGCAGTGCAGTAGCAATAACCTCGTGTTGCATAGTGTGAAATATCACCCCTACATTTTAACAGAACACAATTCAAGGAGCTCAAGTGTGATGCTAAATCTTGCCATTGCTGCTAATGCTTCGTGCAAAACTGCCAACAGTATTTGGTGCCATGTTCATGATTTAAAACCGTGGCTTCAAAACAAAGAGAACCCTGGCAACATGCCAAAGGTTTTGAAGTGACTGATATTTTCTGCAGTAAAAAATATAAAATAAAATGAAAATAAACTGAAGAAACGAGATGCAAAAAGGAAGGTGCAACTTGCCTTGGCAGCTCCCCAAGAGGCACAGTTCGAATGTGGAGCTTCTGAATCTCATCAATGGTACCAATGAGGAGGGTGTTGTCATTGGCAAGGGCAAGGCTGTGGATGAAAGCAGCAACAGGTCAAAAAACTATAAAACAGGATAAGGCTAAAAAGGCCACAACAATTTGTAGATCGCCTTAAGCAATCGGTGAAGGTGACTCTGTAAGTAAGCCGTCAATTGCATTAACAGATAAAGAACTTGTTTTCTTGAGGTAGCACATGTGCTCTCGTTCATTTTAAAATGGCAGTCATGGTTTGAATTTTGAAAGCATACTCATGTCGGTTTGATGCTTTGGGGGGGAGGGGGCACTTTTGTCTTGGTGTCTCGGTATATATGCACATTACTCAAAATAAAAATCAGTTGGAAGTCAGCGCTTGTATTCGTCGTTCCTTTGGTCCCTGTCTATGTACGCACTGAAAGTGATGTTTACAATGCACCAATGCCTCTCTTGGGATCACTCAAACATTCTGCCGAGTCTCATCTTTCCTGCGCAACAATTGCACAATAGCTAAGAGTGGCTTGGCCTCAACATTATCACTTGCCAATTTGTCCATCCTGCAATATTACATTCTGTCTACAATCATAGGCTGTGGCTTTCGAGGAGGCCACCAACTGTTATACCACAACATGATTTTCACTTTCAGAATGTAATATTGCAGGCATGGCTCCCTATCTTTCGCCTGCACCTTTAATCAAAGAAATCGGTGAGGTAATAAGCAACAATTGATGTAATGGAACACAAATGAGAAATGCTGTACTAGGCTTGAAATATAACAAGCAATACATCCAGTCATACCACCTGTCAGATCAGTAGTGTACTACATAAAGGCTTTATGATGCATATGTTCCACATGAAGTGCTTTTGCAGATGCTTGGAAGAGTGTCAAATGATAGACGCACATGCTTCTGTGAGCTAATAGCAGTCATATTTGTGTATGTAGCCATCTGGCACATTTTTGTACTGGATGTGGCAGGTCTGCTATGTAAACAATATGCAATATAATGAACAGACTGTATCATCTGTTGGCAGCAAGAATTACTACAAAGCTCTGAATGTCAGCCTAAGAATATTGCGTACTCTTAACGCATATCAAGGGGCTGCTAATTGCAACATGTAACAATCGAGTTTTGCTTCAAATGGTTTATAGCATTTGTCGGCATTTTATCAGTCATTGCTTCCATAAAAAATTCAAGTCACAGACTGAACGCTTGACTAGCTTAGTTCACATCAAGACATCAGTTAGGTGCCTATTCAGAAACACCAACTGACATAATCTTCGTATTCTACTAAACTGAAATGGGCCCCACAAGCAAGCTTTTCCAAATACTATAAGCAGAGGGCCCAGATTATAGCCAAAAGCATGAAACACAAAGCCAAAGCAGAACAAAATCAAAGCCAGTAAACACCAGTCACCTGTCGGGATAACCCTCAGAGTTGAGAGGGCACATGTGATTGACCTCCTTGAGATTCACGTTGGAAAACACCAGCTTGTGATTGCTCGAATAAATTACTGTGGGTCGGTCAGAGCAGGCAAACACGTTGCTCGTTGAGAGCGACTTGAACGTCTTCAAGACTGTCGGCTGTGTGCCCAGGGTAACCTGCACGCGGCAACAGCATGACCGTAAAGAACACTGACTAGGATGTTGCTTGCAGGATACTGCATTAATGAAACATAATAATGTGCTGTGGCAGTACTAATAAGTGCCGTGGTAGTGCCCCATACTAGTGCGGTAAACATGTCATCAGCCAACCAGTGCTCACGGCCTGCATTGTGGCCAACATGGGTGTGCTTTTGTGGAAAGGTGCAGGGGCCAGGAAAACTTCCTTACTATTCTAACAAGGCAGCCTGCCAGATCATTACCACCTATGAATGCTCCGGAAGATGCTGACAGCCCTTGGCAGACTACTAAGTATCTTTTTTCTATACCTTAGGAAATTGCAAATACGTCCAACGAACAGTGTACAACAGGTAGGTAAAAAAATACTCTGAACTAATGTTCTGCCAATTTTCTAGTTGTGAGCCCTAGGCATCTAAAAGAATGCAAATTCCCTTCTGAAGAAGATGGACTTACAGCATGCTTTCAAGTAAACCCTGCTGCACTGCAACCTGAAGAAATTCTTACTTGCATAAACCCAATGACTGGTAATAACAACACTCACTTGACCTTTGCAGTGTCATTCAGCAATTATTAATGAAATTATGTGATGTGCTACGACAAAGGGGTCTGGACAACTGCCAATACAAATGTTTAGGTTACTGTCTTTCCGTGAATTTTACTTGCAGTTGTGGGTCATGCAAAGACCGCACACTCAAGTGTTGTTACAAGCTGCTCTGAACTTTGCATGAGCTTTAGCAACATATTAAAAAAGAAATAACCTTTGCTCACCTTTTTCCTGTCCGTAAGGGCACCCTTTGTGGCCTCAAGTAGGAAGTAGAATAAAGAGCCATCTCCAAGGGCACACAGGAGATAGTGAATGCCTTCAAATGTTGTGATCAGTATCGACCTTGGGATTATCTCTGTACAGCCACAGATTAGACCAAAAATAGGAATTATGAAAGCAGTGCTGAAATCATATTGCGACTCACCTCAATGCGATTCCAAGGTAAATCACCAGTAGCAATCACAATCAAGTATGCATTTCTATATACAGTCGCCGACTGATATTACGGACTCCAAAAATTTGGACATGAAAGATTATTCAAACATGACGATTATTCGAACACGAACGAGAATGGCAGTGCTGCTTCGCAGCACTGCCATTCTCCCCACAGACCATAATGTATAACAACTGCCGAAAGTTTGGACACTTAGCAACCTCTCGTCTGATTTTTTGGACACTCCTTGAGCCAAGTCGATCGAGAGCACCATGCACCAATTCTGACCGGTGCATAGTTCGACTTGCTGAACGCCATTTTTGTTTTGAACAGATCCTCCTTGATGCCTCACGAAGTGGCGCTACTGCAAATCCCCGCTCATCATTGTTTATGCCTGGTTTGCAGCTACAGCAGTTCCGGTCTCAGCTTAGTAAGCCATGTCAAGACAATGAAGGAGCTGATTTGTTTCTTTCTTCGTGCACGGCACTGCGAGTAGGCCACCTTTTTTGTTTCTGCAACTAGTGTCAGCGTGACAGCGTGGTGATGTTTGCTCTGTGTGCTGTGTCGAGGTTGCAATGATGCAATGTGGCACACGGAAACATCGCGTCGAGTGTCTAATGGCGCCGACAGTGCCCGCGCAGACTGCGCTAGGGAATGCGGCAGGCGGGTGCTGGGAGGCCTAGGATTTGTCGCCTTCCAATGTGGTCCCTACTGATGCCTAAAATGTTCTGCTGAGACCTGCGCAGTGGTTTCATTGCAATTCCTGACACCGTCTCATTTGACAGTTTCACAGGTGCTGATACTGCTGTACTGACATGCGCAGTACTCGATGACAGCGAGATCATTCGTCAGGTTTCTGCTATGCCGCCGGACGATGACTCCGAGTCGGAAGATGACGCACCATGTGCTACGCTGTCGTCACATGCAGCGCGTGTACAAGCAGTGACTCTGCTTTCAGCCGCCTATAGTGACCATACGACCCTCCCCGAGATTCAGGCTTATCTGATTGCGCGTAAACAGAACAGTATGCAACGGAACATTCACGATTTCTTCAAGCCCACTGCCGAGCTCGAATAAGTGCGTGGAAATAAAAGATTTCTTTCTTTCTTTTTGCTTAATCTGCTCTTTCGGACACCTGTTTATTCGGACATTTCCGCAGTCCTCGTGAGGTCCGAATAAACGGTCGGCGACTGTAAAGTTGTACACTGTGATACCGTTCATGTAGCTTTATCATTCCTCACCAGATAGAAAAAGCGTGACAACAAAGCACAATAGCTATAAACATGTATATATTTTACTTTTTCAATTGCACAGTGATTTTAGGAAAAACCCAGAGACATATTTCAGTAACAGCAAGCAAGCAAAAAAAGAAGGTGTCAGGTGCAAAAATCATGCTTTTTTTATCTGCATGCTCCCAAATGTAGCGCAGAGATTTCTGTTCTGAAAACTTTCTAATAACACAATGCACTTCGCAATTATAATTTCGCTAAAGATGAACAGTGAGCAAGGCTGACATCACACCTGTGGAAGTCAAATATGGCTGCCATGGTGAGTGTCCGTATTAGGCAGCTGCCTGCCCATATGGTTGTTCAAAGAATGCGAATTGCACATAACCCTTACATACACACAGCTGCTGCTTCCTCTTAAAATAATGAATTTTCATTTTTTTATGTGTAGAAACCAAGTACTATATATCAAAGCCCGCATTAACAAAACATTTTTCATGTAGATGTTTCCCACATTTGGTTATTGCTGTGGCAATCTTCTTGTGCTAACTGCTATCACATGTGGGCAACGCCCAAACACCAGCCCACAAACAAACACTCTTTTGTGCTAGAGCAAGGTAAAGAAGCTCTGTCAATATAGGCACAAATGGCATAGCTGTGATGATCTGGACACAGGATAAAATTTCAGCAATGTCTAGAGTTACAGGAGATCTTTTCTTATTAGAGCACAATTTCAAATCATTGAGCACTTCTGTTGCTCCATATAACACTTTCATTATGGAATTGGTTACACACACTTGTGCTTCTATACTGTCACTGACTTGGTGGTCAGAATACAAATGTGTCATACTTTCATACAAGCTCTCCATGCTGCTAAAAGCAGCATCTGTAACTCGGATCAAATAGCACTATCCTTGCAATGAACCAGAAAAAATTGACAAACACTTCCCCTCACTTGCACTTCACATCACATGGCAAAACAGGAATATAGAGAGTGAGCAAAGGAACTACTGCGCATCCCCTCACCGCCTCCAATGTTCTCCTTCTGAAGTTGCTGAAGAGAGGGCAGACTGAGGATGCGAATGGAGATGTCCGTCCAGAGACCCACCGCACATAATGTTGACTTTTCAGCCCCTTCCGTAAGGGGTGTAATGTCCAGGCAGGCAACCTCATTTTCCAGCTCTGCGTTACTGTGGCAAAAGGACAGATTCTCCCCTTTACAAATTGTTCTGTCGTCCTCTACTGGCACACTGTGGCATATAATATGGGCCTCTTCAATTTTCCATCCCTGACAGTCCTGGACTGCTAGAGGCAATGCTTTCAACCAATGAACATTGTGTACCCAGCATCTTGGGTAGTCCTGGACAGGCCGGGAAGACAAATCAAAGAGGGCTAATGAGTGAAACTCATTTACGCCATGTAGCTTGAACCATGTTATGATACACACACGCAGGAAGTTGAGCAGAAAATTGGGCCACCAACTAAGTCAAAAAAGAATGTCTTGATATTTCGAGTTGTCTATGGAATCCTTGTCACTGTCTCTGATAGTGAACAGATAGATTGTAAACAATGGTTCCACAGGAAACTCGAAACATTGCATACTTTTTCTCAAATGTGCTGCCGGAAAACTAGTTGATTCATATCTGCAGGTATGACAACCACACACACCTTACACAGGACAAAAGAAGGTAGACACAAGACTGGTGCCAATCTCATGTCTATGTTTTTTTGTCCCGTCTAAGGTGCGTTCTTGTTAGACCTGCAAATTACCACTTTATTACTTGGTCAGTAATGCAATTTTCTGCTCAACATGCTTTTACCTGACCAGACGGGATTCTGTCATACTTTTGATCACACTCACCCAGGAAACATAGCGAAATGTAATATGTTTTGTGACCTCACCCTATATGTGGCACAGCAATTGGTGCAACCGGGAAGAAATAAAACATCACGGCACCGAGTAGATGGTCCCGCCACCAATGCAGCCTTCTGCTTTCTACCTGAGAGCACTCTTAGCTTTAAAAGATTAAATGCTTTTGAAATGGGCATCTCTAGCAACATTTCACTGCATACACACTGCCAGTGGATCTGCTGCTGGCATTCAATGAGTCAGTGCTGCACCCAGGATATTCTTAATTTCATCCTATTAGCGGCACTCATCCCTGCAAACACACCACCAGGATGCTTGGTTCAAGCTATTTGCCCCAATTCAGTTTCAACAGCATATGATTATCACTCACACTCGTACCTGTAGGTCACATTGTCATGGAACAAACTAACACAGAGAGGAGTACCGTGAAACCTTGTCAACGACTAAGTCGAAATAGTGGTGCAGTTACCTCATTTCAGCCACTGTTCCATCACAACCACACACGACTTCAACCAAGCATACATCATTTAGTACCAGGCATCCAGCATTCACAGTCAGTCAACCAGAAACAATACAGCAGTGCAAAAGATGCCCAAGAAAATAGCATGCACAATGACACTTTTATCCTGAAGTGAAGCATTGCCTCCTGAGCAGAAACTGCTACGTCAAGACAAGCCTTGGCGTTTTCAAGTGCACTGAAGTGATACCGAAGTTGGAAGCTCGAATGTCAAATGTGCAAGTTCATGCTTTCCGTCATCCTGAACTACATAAAGCCTGGATATAGCATGCATAATTTTATGGTGAATTATGCCTCCACAAGTAAGTTTTCTTTTTCTTTTTTTTGCATGGGGGAAATTCATTGAGCTGGTCACACAAGGTGATAGCTCTCCCTCTCCACTGCAGTATGTACACCCGGCCACAAAAGTTTACGGAACACGGGATCGCAGAAAACGTTCAATTTCCAAGCAGCCTGCAGCAGTAGCCAGTAGAACTGCATATGAAAATCTTCTTAACATGTTCTAGCCGATGCCCGAAATGCAAATACCAGGTTGCGTTGTGAGGTTATGGAGATATTCAGATTTTTCTCAAATTTCATGGTCCGTAATATTTTGTGGCCGGGTGTACAATGGCACCACACCTTCACCAGAGACCCATACACCCTTTAAGAGTGCCACACGTTTAAGGCCTACAAAAGATTCCCACAGCCCGTGGGTGATTAGCTGCAGAGTCTCTGTGCACGACCTTGCTAAATGCAATGTCTCAAAACCCTTTCCCTGATCCCCTGGAGAAGTAACCCATGTGAATAACCCTCACGGAATGCTGATCAAATGAAACAAGCTACAGTGTGATGATCTGCCAACAGCCCTACATGCTCTTAAAAAAGCATTGTGCATGGTTTATACACCACAAACCTTGGCAGTAAAATGTGGCACATTGTCATGGAGGCAGGCGACTTAACACCATTCCAGGCAGCTTGTGGCAGTGAACAGTAATAATCAAGAGACACCGTTTCAAATTGAACCATTACATGATATGAAGTGGGCTGACACTTCTTGTTTTGGACAAAAATTGCTTGTTATATCCAATGACAGGATATTATCAAATATATTACAATGACGTGATATCCTCTGACAAGAGATTAGCACTCTGTTAATATGAGGAACCAAACATTTTGCTCAAGAAGTTTCATGAGATGTTAAGTTTATTAATACATATTACTTGAATAGAGAGTACCTCATTACAACAAAGTTTAGTTACAGTGAAAGATGCATGCAGCCCCAGAAGACACAAAGTCATTGAGGGAGACATTTATCACAGGAAAACTAGAGGGCAGGACGACGAAACGCCAAGGAGGAAGGCATATACGAGCACTTAATGCATTTTCTTCCTTCGTGTTTCATCATCCCGGTGCTCTAGTTTCCCCAATGACGACATACCAACTAGCCCAGCTACACATCCTAGGAGACAGTAGTTGACATGCCCTTTTTGACTTGCCCTTTTGTGTACACCTAAAGAAGAAGCCCTTGACTCCTAGGTTAACCATTTTGCACAGGAGGCAGTAAGCCTAGCAGTAGGCCGTAAGGAAACCTTTCCAGCAACTGCTACATATTAACGCTTTCACTGCCGCCAGTGAGGTGTATTAAAAAAAAAAGCTTTACTTCAGGTGCTCCCACTTAAATAAGCGATAATGAAGAAATCGTCTTGTTCAGTCAATGTGGCGACATTTGCTGCTTTAAAAAGAAGTTTAGATATGCCAATTACAGGGACAAGCTTTAATTTGGGTGATCAATTCTTTTACAAGACTTCCTAAAAATCAGATCTTTTAAGGGGGGACGCGGGTCTTGAAACGGCAAAAAATCACAAAAAAGTCGATTTTCGGAAAAGTGCATTTTCGCTACGTTTATACATTCAAGAATCCCTCCGCGAAATCTAGAAGCTAAATTTAATCGGAAAATAATAAAAAATCGCGCTTAAAGGGGCCAGGGTGAACGCGAAATCAGCAAAATTTGGTCAAAAATGTTCAAACTTCGCGCCGTCACCATTTGCGAACGCGGTGGCCGGTGGCCGCCATCTTGCGCTTGTTTTGAAGCTGTTTTCTTTGTGCGCATTTTGCACCAGTTCAAAATGGCGTCGGAGAAGGGAAACCGACGCTATCACGTCATTTCTGGAGGATGCGTCCGTGCCGCCGATTGGCCAAAGCGCGCACACCCCCCGCGCGCCTCGCTCCTATTGGTCCGGTGCTCGTCGGCGCGCGCTCGACCGCTCTCGCGTCTCGCTGCGTCTGTTTATCTCTGGTTTCATCGCGCCGCTGTCTACGTTTGTTCAGCCGCTTGCTTCGCGACGTTTGATAAGATGCTCATTTCGCTGCCCGGATGGCTGGAAAAGATTGTTGTCTCAAGGCTACTACGCGTCAAGCGGCTGTGCAATGCGCGACGGAAGGCGGCTAGGCCTGTCATACTCGCGGAGTTGCCGGTTGCTGGTCTGCCTGGACATTCTACCGGATCGAGTTCCGAGCTGCCAACTGGCGCGTCTAGCGTCAACACTTCGTCCGCCCACGCCACGCGTGTAGGCACAGATCGTGCAGGCACCGTTTCCTTCACGACTGAAGAAAGTAGCGAGCGCGCAGCGAGCGCCGGAAAACGTCCGGAGCGCCGGACCTTCGAAGTGCTAACTCCAGCAAGAAGCGAGAAGCCTCTTTGAGCGCAAGGAAGCCGGCCAAAAAGTGGCAAAAAGATAGGATGTATCCAGATTATGCCCCTAGTGAATTTCCTTGAGATTTTATTGGTATGTTCTCAATAAAGATGTTGCAGAACGTTTTTCCTTGATTTCTCAAAACAACAATTCCGACAGACTTCCAATTTTGGAGGTAAAATAGCTTTTGTCCTATTTCAGCTATCAACATAATTTTTTTTTGCCAGAAAGATAAATGTATGCAGTAAGCAATATGCACCTTTTCAAAGCAGCACTCTTCTCCAAAAGTTTTTGAAATGGGTCAAATTCTTGACATGTCAAGATGGCATTTTTTTCTCACAACTTTGATGAGCTCTAACTCTTGCTCAGATTAGCCTAGAACATTGAATAATACCTTATGGCACTCCCTGAACATCCTAGATAGTCTTTATACTCAAATTACTGTGTTAGGGTTTTCTGTTTAGAAGCTAATTTTCCTCCAAACAAAGGACTCAGTTATACAATGCATTTGGATTATATCAGAAAGTGCTTATCCTATGGCAAAATTAATTATATTTTTAGAATCTGCATATTAAAATACACAATGTGTGAAAATTTCGTTGAGATCTGTCCACAAATAAAAAAGTTGTATTTCAAGTGTAGCCTCCCCCCTTAAAATATCAAGCATAAAGTTTAGACTTCTAATTCTGCAACAAAAACTGAGATCACATTTCTTTAAAATGCATCTATTGGGACATCTAAAGCAGGCAAAATTGATTATACACAACTCTGAGCTGTACAACCATCCGTGAGTAGAACTTTTGCAGAACTTGCCTAAATATTGTAATAACTTCATGTAAGCCGTAATCTAATGCGTTCACTGTATTTTCTTTAAGTGATATAACAGGTAAAGCTTACAGAATCATACCTTTTTTTGTAAGCTTATATTACAGAGATCTTAATTGAATTCTGGGGTCTTACATACCAAAAAACAGACGTTTAAGCGAGTTGGTAAGACATATTTGAAACAGAACAGTACGGTTTTCACGGGAACAAGCAGGGAGAAGCGCTCGTCCGTGTCGTTTCTCCCCGCTTGTTCCCGTGAAAACCGCGCTGTTCTGTTTCAAATGCATACCAAAACCATGATTTGATTATGAGGCACACCGTAGTGGGGGCTCTGGATTAATTTTTACCACTAGGGGATTTTTCAACGTGCCCCCAATGCAAAGGGACACGGGCATTTTTGCGTTTCGCCTCCGTTGAAATGCGGCTGTGGTGGCTGAAATTTGATCCCACGACCTCGTGCTTAGCAGCCCAACACTTCAGCTGCTAAGCCATTGCGGCAGGTATTACATATCTAAACTATGATACAACCTTTTTAACCTATGTTTAGCAACTTTTGTAACAAACAAAAAAGGCCCCAGATAAAAATTCTACAAGTCAGTAGAATATAGCTCCAAAATCCTGTAGTTTTAATTCAATTCAGCTCAGTGGTCGCCTACAGAGAACATTTCAGCATTGCTTGAATGAAGAAATCTGAGCTGACCCCAATATCCCTCCCTCCCTCCCTCCCTCTCTTGTTGGGCTGCTGAGCACAAGGTCGCGGGATCGAATCCTGGCCCCGGTGGCCGCATTTTTGATGGTGGCGAAATGCGTAAACACCCGTGTAGTTAGACTTAGGTGCACGTTAAAGATCCCCAGGTGGTCGAAATTTCCGGAGTCATCCACTACGGCATGCCTCATGATCAGAAAGTGGTTTTGGCACGTATAACCCCATAATTTAATTTTGTTCCCTCCCTCCCTCCTTCCTTCCCTCCCCCGTATGTGAGCTGGGCTTTCTCCCTCCAAAGATACAGGCCACATAGAATACCTGATCTGATTCAGGACACCATCGCCAATTTCCAAGCAGAAGACTTCCTTCCGAACGGCGCACACTATTTGGCTCTGGTTGCACGTCACGACACTAATGTTACGTCCACCTGGTGGCTTCCACTCGTTCAGCAGCTGCTTGGTCTGGCTGTCCACAAGACGTACAGCTGCTGCGGTGACCTGCACCATTGAAGCAACCACAATAACTATATTGCTGGCATTGTCAGTACCACCATGAGTGACAGGAATAAGAAAATCCAAGGGGCCTGGCTTTTTGTTAGTTACAGAGAACCCCACTGATATGTCCCTTGTTGTTGCAGTCTCCCCGCTGCTACATTTTTCCATGGTCTCGACCTAAATCCAATTGGCTCCTAGCGTGTATTACGTTTTCATTTGATACAGCGCCATTCTGTAATGTTCCTGCATGATAAGTTGCATTTGAAAGTGGCTGCCACATAAATATGGACACATGAGGACAGGAAACCCTCATAGGCTATGTCATAGCATCAAGGCTACCAATGTTGAGGCCCTTGCTATACAATGAGCAAGAATAAAGGAATCCGAGGAGCTCGATTTTGTTACCATAGAAATACAATGCACTGATTAAAGGGTTGCCACATGCATACATTTATTTTGGCACAGGTGGTCACGTTCGCGTAACAATATTATGTCTATTGCTCAGTCTGTTGGCTATCACTGAAAATCATTAAATGAAATTCCTGCCAGAGAAGCAGTGAGTTCCAATAAGGCTGTCTGCATGCAGCATGTCGTATTCAGTTCTGGATGGTGCCACAAGGAAGAGACAAACAGACAGACCTGAATAAGCTGCTTGTTGCGAACATTGCCACAGAAGAAAGTCTGTTGGGACGTGTCGAACCCAGCCAGCTCTGTCTCTTCCACTTCTTCGCCGCTCAGCATGAGAACCCTAAGAAAAGAAAGTCAAGAAAGTCAGTGGCACAACACCACTTTCGAGCCACCAGAAAGTAACGCATCTGCAATAATGTAACTCAAGTTGTATTTCTATAACTGTCGGCCTGAATGTGTGCATTGCAGCATGTTCATGACAGAATGTGTAAGCCCGACTGCACAAAGACCTAGAAAGAACCAGATGCACAGAGACAGCACTGTTCGGAACTGTTCGAAACCATGCTCCAAACTGTGCTGTGAATACATCGTGCTTTTCCTTCACCCCACTTGCACGTGGATTGACCATTACACAAAAGAGCAATGAAAAAATCAAATATTCTAATACGCAACAAAAAGGGGAACACTTCAGCACTGAGAGAAGAGGCCCAAACAGCGGCTACGCTTAGAGACCAGGTTTCTTGTCAAAGTAGCATTTAGATGCTGTGGCAACATTCAGGTCACATTCAACAACAGTCAAACCCGTTTATAATCAGCTTGATGGTTCTGCGAGAAGTGGTAATTGTATATCGTTATATGTAAACTCACCCTTCAAAAGTGAAGCTGGCGTCAGCAGTAAGATCTGACACCGGTTTGTGTCCAAAAATGAGATTTTCAGCATCTTAACTCTTGTTCTTGGCACTTTCCCACATCTAGCTGCAAACGTCACCTAAAGAGTGACATGCGGCATTGTAGCTCTTACAAAATAGCACCTTGCTGGTTTCTTTCACCTGCAATTTCGAAACTACCAGTGCAGCCACCACTACGTTTTCTTCGAGAGCTTGTAATTTACATCACAGGCTGCTCATAGCGAAAGTCACAAGAGTAATGAATATGTGCACTATAAGTGGTACCTCAGCCCAACTTGAACAACATTTTTTAAAGACTGCACATGTGCAAACCATGTACATAAAGCAGCTGCATCTATCCAAGAATCGAAACATTTTGACCGGGATGTTTGCACCCATGTAATTTACAAACATTGAAAAGTTAACATTCAAGGACTTACATTCTTTGCATGAAGCAGGCAAAGTTAAAAAAAAAAGAAGAAAAAAAAAAGAAAGATGCAGAAGCAGCACAGCCACCAAACCCACAGAACCAATGTAAAACGGTGACTGAATGGTGTCTTGTTCTATTTCTCTTTTGGCATATGAGTTTGTGTGGGGTCAAAAACATGGCAGAGCTGCTTGTGGCTTTCTAGCGCCCCATTATTTTGCTGCGCAAGTCCAAGAACATCCAGCTAGGGCAAATCGGTAATGCTGACCAAATGCCAGTTTATCTGGGCATGCCATCGCCCCTCACCGTGCATGAAAAGGGCTCTAAACAAGTTTATGTCCGGTGCACTGGCAACGAGAAAATTCGAGTTACCGTCATGTTCTCGTACCCGGCAGACGGATGCAAGCTACCGCCCTACATCATCTTCAAGCGCAAGACAGTGCCTAAAAGAGAGGAGCTGCCAAAAAATGTGGTCATGAGATGCCATGAGAAAGGCTCGATGAATGAGAATCTTGTGCTCGTCTGGATAAAGTCCGTCTGGTGTAGGTGGCCCGGCGCACTGTAGTCGTTCTCGTCCATCCTTGTGCTGGACGCATTTCTTTGCCATTCGGCCGACTCAGTGAAGAGGCTGTTGCTCCAATCCAGCACTGAACTCGTCGTTGTCGTGGGTGGGATGACGTCTCAGCTGCAGCCTTTAGATGTTTGCGTGAACAAGCTATTCAAGGACGCGGTCAAGCGGTGTTACACAGATTGGATGCGTTCAGGTGAGCCTGCAGTGACACCGACCGGGCAGCTGAAGCGGGCTTCGCCAGCCACGCTATGCAAGTTGATTGCGGACGCATGGGCCAGCATACCAGAGGACCTTGTGCATCACGCATTCAAGAAGTGCGGCATCCCGAACGTGCTCGATGGCACAGAGGATGAGTACCTCTGGGAAGATATGTTTGACAAGGAACTATACGAAGAGAGGGCAGCTGAGGAAGACAGCGATTGAAGTGCGGAGTGCAATTTAAATAAATGTTTGCCTCTAGTTTTCCTCATTCCTATTATATGCGGATAAAACTTTTTTTCCATTTTGCATCCCGAAAGTTTCACCTCGTACTATGAATATGTGAGTTCGTATTATACGCGGGTTTTTACAGTATGTTGCAACGTATTAGTCACACGTTGCAACGAATAGGTTGCTTGTTGAAATGTCTCAGCTGCTTGTTGCAACATAGCATTCGCCTGTTGCAACGTACCTGTCAGAGATGTACGGCTGGTCATTGCAGCGTATACATTTATCATCTTTGTAGAAATGTGTGAGAGCAAACTTCCCTCTTCACCGCTGAATTTACGTGACTGCGGCATTCAAACGACACATAAGACGTAGGAACATTACAGAATGATGACGTATCAAAGGAGAACGTAACACATACATGGGAGTCAAGTGGATTAAGGTGTAGCAGACAGGAATCCAGCAGACAATGTAGCAGACAGGAAAATGAAAAAAGTAAGGAACGTATCAGCCGGGTTCCGCTGTTGAAGACACTTTGGGTAGATGTTACATTGGTTGTTAAACAAAGTTTCCAAATTACTCTGTATAGAATGTAGTGTTACGGGTGAATTAAAACCAAAGAAACGATTGTACAGATGGCTCTAGCATTTCAATTTAGCACAAATACAATGAAACCACATTAAACCGTAGTTGGCCGGAGCTCGGAAAAAGTGCGTACTAAATGGTAGTCCTGCTTAACCTAAATAGCGTGAGATCGCCCACTTACCTGTAAAAAACGGAACTACGACAGTGCGATGAAAGGGCAGAAAACAAGTAGTATTTACTCACTTCGCATGACGAAAGTATGTTATTTTCGTTTGATGCCGCAGTGGGCTAGCAGTGACGACGGCAGCCTCAAACTCGCTCACGCTGCAAGCCAGTTTTTCCGCCAGCCCCTTCGTTTTGGCAAACACTCGCATGAGGTTGACGTAACACGTAACATCTGCCACTGTCGGGCCTGAATCGCCCATGCTGTCACTTTCTGTGTCGTCCTCATCACTGTCATTAGGCGACACTTCCGCAATAACAGAGGCAACGATGGCCAGAAGTCAAACCTCGTAGCCGACATATTGTCATGGTCGCAGCAGCATTGCCGATCAACTTCTTCACCTTTCAAATGCCACATACCGTAGTCAATGGCAGACCTCTCTCGCATGCCAGCACTGACTTCTTCGTGCCTCGTTCGACAGCATGAACGATGCCCAATTTTTCTTCTATGCTGAGCACCCGGTTTTCGTCCTAGCTTGTCCTAGCTAGGACAAAAACCGGTCTTGGAAGCCGTTTCGATCTCTGGGGCTTGTTATTCTGCTGGGCCGACATACCGCCACGATTTCATGATGAAAAGTAGAAACACTGTGTTAACCGATACGTACGCAATAAGCTGATACGGTTTATACGGATACAAAACCCATTACATTCAATGGCTGCTGAGTCAGGAATTTGAATTGACCACTTTTAAAATGAAACTACTTTTTAAGCGGGTACAGTTTGACGAGGTTTTACTGTACAACGAGAAGAATGTTTGAATTTATGGCCTAAGGTTGAAGCGTTTGTGGACCAACACTGCATTCAACTACAAGGGCAGGCTCGGCACAACGTACCTGGTCTGGCGCACAAAGGAGAGCACAAGCGTGTTGTCACGTTCGGTGCTGTCCCCAGGGTCCTTGCCGTCGCCCCCTTGGGGTGCTGCGCGGGGCCCCACCCGCAGGGGCCACATGCCCTTGATGCCCGGCAGGTCAATGCTGGCATGCTCGTGGATGCCAATTCCATTGCGGATGATGCGCAGGGAGCCTTCCTTGAAGGCCCCTGAGCATGTCACCAGCTGGCCTTGCCCCTGTCGCTCCAGGTCCACCACGCACATGTCTACGATGGGACCCAAGTTGGTGAACACCTCCATGATCTCCACGTATGAGCCCTGTAGTATTGCCGAAAGGATGGAAAGTTGCAGTCAAATCCTTCTTACATCTCTTTCATTGAATGTGCTGAAAAAACCAGGAAAGTAGTAGCAGCAGCAACTAGTACTACAGTTGAACCTTTCTATAACAAAGTCGCACGAAAAATAAAAATACCAATGTTATACAGTAAAATTTTGTAATAATGAAAATGCATTTGGCACAAGAATACCGTCATTACAATGAATATTTGTTATTAGCATAGAAGCTGAAATACTGGCTGAAAAACAACAAACTCAGATTTACTTTGTTATATGTATTCAATAATTTGTTATATACATGTAATCAAACCCAGACATATGAAACTCGAAGGAGATTGCAAAATAGTTCATTATATTAATAATTTGCAGTATAAGATATGCCTGTCTGAAGCTTATTTGAGATCTCTGCACGTCTCTGACAGTTTTCTGAGATTGTGAAAAGCAGGGGCTCACTGATTTGCTTCTCCAAGATTGTGTCAAACACGTGAGAGTTGATTTATTTTTTTTCCCACAAACATTGCAAGTAGCTCACACTGCGGCATTGTCTTTGAGATACAGTCGAACTGGGATATATCGAAGTCATGTATAATGAATTATTGTATACATCGAACAGCTTTAAGATCACCTTAAAGATTTTTTAATAAATTTTTATTTTATATACAGTCAACAGCTGAATTTTCGGACGCCCAAATTTTCGGACATGCCTGATATTTCGGACGTCTTCACGGCACCGCCACAAGTTCCGTAGAATCAATGTATAAGGACATCTGAAGTTTCGGACGCTCGAACCCCCCGCAGTCCAATTTTCCAGACTTTTTGATGCGACGGAAGGTCCTTTGGCTCCTCGCACAGCGCCCTTGCAAAGGAAATCGACTTGCAGCTGAAGCATATCACCGCTTTGAACCACAACTAAAGAATCTAGCTGTCACACACCGATTTGGTCTGGCCACGCTGGCTATGTTCATCGCCGCAAATGGCCGCACTTCCGCCTCCGGCGGAGTTTCCGGAGCGGTGCTATTTCGTTTGTTTGCGCAGGCTACGTTTTGGCTAGCGTGGTGTGTGCTTGTGCTGTTGTGTCAAGTGTGCTCTGCAACGCTAGGTGCTTCGACACTCATCAGCGAACTCCACTGTTCGCAACTTGAGGATTTCGCTTGCCTTTGATGGCCCCCACTTCGTCTTCGTCATCCTCGCCGATGGCATCGAAGCGCGGAAAGCAGTACCGTACCCACAGAAATAACTTTTTAACAGTTTGTTGATGCTGACAATGAACTCAACTTCTGCGCAGAACTGACTGACGAGGGAATAGTCCGTCAGGTTGTGGGGGATTCAGAAGACTCCAATGTTGAAAATGAGGAGCCAATGCCTGCGCTGCCTACAAGCGCCGAGTTGACGCGAGCACTGTTGACTCTTTCATCGGTGTACAGTTCTGACATGAACCTTGCTCAGATCGAGGCGAATATGATCACATGCAACCGGAATGCCGTCCAAACAACAATCGGCAAGTTCTTCAAGCCACTGCAGCAATAACACTGGCTGCCCGACGATGCACGTGTACATAATAAACCGGCAGTCGGCTGCATACAGAGTTTTTGAACGCCGCTTTTTATAGCACGTTCATTGATGCATTGGCAGGGTTTCGGAAGCGTGGTACTTCGTCCTTTACTTCTATATCCGAGAAAAAAAGAAAAAAGGTGCGTTTTTTTGCATGCATTCATTTTTTCGGACTGCCTGAATTTTCGGACGTTTTTACATTCCCTAGAGGGTCTGAAAAATCGGTCGTTGACTGTATTGAATTACCTATACTATATCTATACAGATCGTTTTCTGATCCCCTTGTGATTCAATACACAGTAGAACCTCGTTCATACGTTTTGGAAAAAATCGCAAGAAAAAACGCAATAACCGGAAAAAAAGATGTATGATCCGAACTAACTAAAAAATAGCCAGACTCAACTATTGTTGACAGCTAGCAATGCAAAGCATCGCGCGGGTCGTTGCGACACGAGACGCCGACGTGCGTCAAGCTGGTGGTGCTTCGGCAGCCCGAGACCCATTTTGTGGCTTTCCTATGGCGTGGTGTTTTAAGAGGGCGACGGGAAAGCGAAAAGAAATCGAGCTGATGGGTGATGCCGGATGCCGCCGAAGCAAAACGTGGTGTCCGCATCATGCCACCTGCAGCAGTGAACGGCGGCGAATTGGATTAACACCTACTAAATGTGTGCAGTACGCGATCAATGGTACTATGCACCACAAGCTGTAGAACAGTTCACTGAAGATGCTTATCGTAATAGGTTTGGCGAAGACAGCTATGAATGCGGCGTGCAACGAACCAGGTGAAAATTTGCTGGTACCGGAACAGGAACCTAGCGTGCTGTCGTTTTCACGTGAGATGAGCGGCTACATATACTGTTCTGGATTGTGCATGCCTCGCGCCTGTTCTTGCTCACATAGGATCTAGCGGCCAGAAAACGTACATGATCACAGTCTGCAGCAAGGAACAGCGACGCGTTTCGGTTATTGCCTATTAAAAGCATGCACTACGATTCTGACGGCACCATGTGCTGTGAAATAGACAGGCGAAGATGCTTATTGCAACAGGATTGGTGGTGATAGTTATGAATGCCGTGTGCAACGATCCCAGAGAAGATTTCCTGGTACTGAAATGGGAAACCAAGTGCACGCCGGCGTTTGCACGTGAGATGGGCAAGCGAGTATTGCGGTGAAGCTGCCGCAGCAGGCAGCTTATACTGTTCTTGATCGCACGCTTCCCACATTCTCGTTTACATGGGATCTAGTGGCCGGAAAACGTACCATACGATCGCAGTTTGGCAACGTACTGAACATTAGTGCCGAAAAATCCATGTTTTCCGGGAACGAATGAACCGGTAAAAAATGAACATAACTCTTTTGGGTCATTTTGTGCATTCTTGATTGCGAACGTTGGCGCCGGGAAAACGTACGTAATGAGACCTTATCAATAAGGTTCTACTATATACGAGTTCAAATGTACCAATCGCTATGCTAACCCTAAAAGCTGGCGCGTGTTGACCGAACACGAGACTGCAGTGTTCCTCACACACGTCAACGCGATTGTTGCACTTTTTTATTCAAGATAAGACAGGAATGGACACAAAGCATAAGCAAGCTAGCCAGTATGGATATGCACTGTGCAGCTATCAGTGCACTTGTACGGCGAATTGCACGTGAATGTGCCCGGCCACATGTCCGTTACAGTACCAACAATGCGCTGCTTAAAACAGCTTATCATAACATGGTCAACGAGCCAGATGCACTGTTTTGCTGGGTTTTTCGACTGGTTACAACAGACTTCCTGTTGTAACCAGTCGTACTCGGTTCTTGAACACCCAAAATTTCCGCGCGTCTAATCTTCCATGCAGCTAAGTGTTCTGGCACCTTGTGCCCAGTACATCCTTTCATTCTTGGCCCTTCCCTTCCGGCCCTTCCCCTCCAGCCCCTGCGCCAGTGACTGCCATCACTATGCAAACATGGTTAGTTTCGAAAGTGGCTTTCAACTTGTGAAACATCCAAGCCCATCGCCACTCACGTGTAACCATGTGAGGATGAATGAAATGCGTTCAGCACGGACATGTGAATCGCATAGCAATGAGTCTTGCGCGTTGCTGCCACAATGGGGGTCTTTCCGCTAAGCGTGGATGTGGCATGTGGTGGTTTTGTCAAATTCAAACTGCAATGTAAAGATCCATCCAAGTGGAGAGTGGGGTAGCATTCGTTTTGGCCGCTCACAAAATCCTAAAATTCTGTTTGCTGAAAGCCCTTGTCTACAAGAAAACAAACCCCGCAGTGCAGCATCTCCAGCTCGGCATCTTGTGCCGACCTAAATTAAAAGATTGAACGTCATCCAAGCTTTCTTGTGGAACGCACATCGGACAGGGAGGGCTTTCGCATTCTTGAAGCAGAGTGGCGATCTGCTCTTGTCAATAATGAACGGCCGCAGTTTGCATGAGCCTTCCACATATGCAGGAAGCAAAACAGAGCACCTTGCCCAGTTTTCCTCCATGGCATGTACTGTCCTTCAGATTCAACCTCTTGTTTGACTGCATCTGCCAAAACAGCACCGTTTAAACTTCGTTGGCAGTAAATATTTCTGACGACGCAATTGAAGTGATCTTGTCATTGTTAGGAGAAGCGCACTTGCAGGGGCACAGCATTCGATATATCAACTGCGGCGGGGAACTTCAATGTACTCATAGTACATCACTATACATTTACGGGGTGCACTTTGGGGATCTTATAACTGCTATATATAGACTATAATTCGATATAAAGTTAAACAACTATGTAACTAAGCCGGTAAAATCTGCAAATTTGCTTCGTTATATTGAAACTTTGTTACGTCGAAATTTGATCTTTTATGCAAGTAAGTACAGTTGCCGATAGATTTTTCTTACACGGAAGGGGCTGCAAAATTTTCCGAGTTATCAGACAATCGGAAAAACCAAATTTGAATGAGAAATAAATTCATTTTGTTGAATTTGAGAGTCAGTGACGAAAGATACAGTTTTATGCTGTGTTTTTTATTTTCTCAGTATTCTTTTGTGGCCGCAGTGAAATTCTGTTACAGTAAAACCTCGTTAAACCGTACCCGCTTAGACAGTAGTTTCGTATTAAAATAAGTAAGGTCAAATCCTTGATTCAAAGGCCATTGAACATAATGTCTTTTGTATCCACATAAACCATACCAGCTTACTGCATACATATCGGTTAACACAGTGTTTCCACTTTTTGTCGTGCAAACACGGCGCTGCGTCATCTCTATTGGGCAGCCTGGCAGAACAACAAGCCTCAGAGATTGGAATAACGGCCTCCAAGTGCCCTGTGATTTACGTAAAGCCACATCGACATCAACATCATTTCGGCGCCGTGTCAGAGAGCGTTATGTCATCGTGCAACCAAGGAATTGCATCTTGCCGAACCTCGGATAAAACAGACGCCGGGTGCTCAGCATAGAAGAAAAATTAGACATTGTTCATGCTATCGAATATGACACGAAGAAGTTGGCGCTGGCACGCGACAGGGATCTACTGTTGACTACAGTGCGTGGCATTTGGAATGCGAAGAAGTTGCTCTGCAGCGCTGCTGTGATAGCGAAGAGATGTCGGCTACGAGGTTAGACTTTTCGCAATCGTTGCCTCTGTTGTTGCCGAAGTGTCGATTAGCGACAGTGATGAAGACGACAGGGAAAGTGACAGCACAGGCGATTCAGGCCCGACAGTGGCAGAAGCTGTGCAATACGTAAGCCTCATGAATGCTATCGTCGTGACGAGAACAGCACCCCACGATAAAAAAGGCGCCCCGCGACTTCTGCAACACTACCGCGCGCGTGCACGGAGAATACGTAACGCCAACGAGGAGTCTGCCATGCGAGTGTTTGCCGAGAAGTGGGGGCTGGCTGAAAAGCTAGCTCGCAGCTTCAGCAAGTTTGAGGCCGCTGTCGTCGCTGCTAGGCTGGCTCGGCATCATACGAAAATAATACTTTTGTCGTGTGAAGTGAATAAATAGTGCATGTTTTTATTCCCTTTCATCGCACTCTCTTTGAGTCTCGTTTTTGACAGGCAAGTGGATGATCTCATGCTATTTCGGTTAACCAGTACTACCGTTTAGTATGTACTTTTTCCGAGCTCCGGCTAACTACGGTTTAACGAGGTTTCACTGTATACTGAAATCGTGTATATACCCACTTTGTTATACTGAGGTTTAGATACATGGTGTTTAATGGACAATAAGTTATAAAATGATAAATACTGCCTTATCATTATGTCGAGAATTTGTTGCATCGAGATTATATCAAGTTATATTGAGGCTTAACTGTATCCGAGTGATATATCCAGGATCGACTGTAATTGTGTTTGTTATATTGAGGGTTCAACAGATCCAATATTCATTATAAGCATATATTCGTCACACGTTCACATTGGCATGATACATTTTGCATTTACTTGTTATATATGTGTGATATATCAAGGCTCGACTGTACTACTACACAGAGAGAGACCAGTTAATTTTATGCTAGATGCACTACACACAGATTGTTTTGTGGCATGCTTCACAAATCTTCAATACCCTGTATAAATTAGTTTGTGAAGCTTGTACTATATTATTGTAAACAACTACTTGCACAAGTGTATGACTGATGTTAAACTGGGCACACTTACCCAATCATTATCATCACCATCAGCCTATCTTTAAGCCCACTGCCGGACGAATGCCTCTGCCAGTGATGTCCAATTAATTCTGTCTTCAGCTAGCAGATCCCTACTTGTGCCTGCAAATTTCCTCATTTCATCACCCTCTCTAATTTTCTCCCGTTCTCGGCTGCGCTTCCCTTCCCTTGGCACTCATTCTGTAATTCTAATGGTCCACCAGTTAAATGCCCTACGCATTACATGGCCTGCCCAGCTCCATTTCTTTTAGCCGATTTCTTGGCTCCATTTTCCCAGCTCGCTGCCTAACCCCAACCATGCAGAGAACTAAATACCTGATCATTGCGCTCCGAGTTGAGCTTGATGAGTTGCGAGTCGCCAAGGCGGGATCCAACATACACGACGCCGTTGTCGAGGTAGGTGATGCACTCTGCGATGGTGATTTCCCCCAGGAACTCTAGCTTGAGATCCTTGACAGCCGTGGTGCCGTCCATCTTGTCCTCCCGCTCCAGCAGCAGCATGAACAGTCGACCCGCCATGTCGCCCAGCAGATACCGGGACCCATTTGCGTCCACCTTGACAGGTTCAGGAAATGGAAACTTAAGTTGCAGTTGGTTTAATGTCTTCATCAGCCTGGTTACGCCCACTGCAGGGCAATGGCCTCTCCCATACTTCTACAACTACCCCGGTCATGTACTAATTGTGGCCATGTTGTCCCTGCAAACTTCTTAATCTCATCCGCCCACCTAACTTTCTGCCGCCACCTGCTACGCTTCCCTTCTCTTGGAATCCAGTCCGCAACCATTAATGACTATCGGTTATCTTCCCTCCTCATTACATGCCCTGCCCATGCCCATTTCTTTTTCTTGATTTCAACTAAGATGTCATTAACTCGCATTCGTTCCCTCACCCAATTTTCTCTCTTCTTATCCCCCTTAACGTTACACCCATCATTCTTCTTTCCATAGCGCGTTGCGTCGTTCTCAATTTAAGCAGAACCCTTTTCGTAAGCCTCCAGGTTTCTGCCCCATACGTGAGTACTGGTAAGACACAGCTGTTATATACTTTTCTCTTGAGGGATAGTGGCAACCTGCTGGTCATGATTTGAGAATGCCTGCCAAACGCACTCCAGCCCATTCTTAGTCTTCTGATTATTTCCGTCTCATGATCCGGATCCGTGGTCACTACCTGCCCTATGTAGATGTATTCCCTTAACACTTCCAGTGCCTCGCTACCTATCGTAAACTGCTGTTCTCTTCCGAGACTGTTAAACATTACTTTAGTTTTCTGCAGATTAACTTTTAGACCCAGCCTTCTGCTTTGCCTCTCCAGGTCAGTGAGCATGCATTGCAATTGGTCCCCTGAGTTACTAAGCAAGGCAATATAATCAGCAAATCGCAAGTTACTAATGTATTCTCCATTAACTCTTATCCCCCAATTCTTCCCACTCCAGGTCTCTGAATATCTCCTGTAAACACGCTGTGAATAGCATTGGAGTCTCCCTGCCTGACGCCTTTCCTTATTGGGATTTTGTTGCTTTCTTTATGGAGGACTACGGTGGCTGTGGAGCCGCCATAGATATCTTTCAGTATTTTTACATACGGCTCGTCTACACCCTGATTCCGCAATGCCTCCATGACTGCTGAGGTTTCGACTGAATCAAACGCTGTGGAGCTGCTGTAGATATCTTTCACAAACTGCCTTTGCCGCTCATGCTTCTTTCATTAATGCGTCCTGGACACATTGGAACAGTGATGAGGACATCGTTTATCTGAGATAAGGAATCTTCCGCTCAATTCTGTACCTTTTTTATCACCCACGGCTCACGACAGGTCGATCCCAATGATAATGTAGGTGGGCCACTGATTAAGGAGATAAAGCAATAGCATTAAAATAGAATCACTACATTATTCCAGCCTTGTTTACATTATGCTGATGTGGCAAAGCTACTGCATGCTATTGTGACGACTGCAGCGATGCTTACAAGCTCGGCAGCGATTGGCAGCGATGTTTTACAAGCTGAATGCCAGTGCCATGAAAGCTGCCAATTGTGCTAAGAGAAATGCTGCTGTGACTTCGCAATTGTACTTTTCTTTTGCAAGCACAAGTTTGCTAAGTAAAGAGCAAACTGAAGTTTGTTTAGCAGCCTTCCTGCTGCTGCCCATCACTGAAACATGACAACATCCATATGCAACACCGTAGGTTTCTTAATGTAGCCCAACCTTGATTAGCTTTTGCTTCTTTCTCTCTCTTTCCTAGCGTAGCTTCCTTGTTTGACAGGCTAACCTTAGCGCCTACCACCATGGCTTCCCATGGAATGCAGCCATTTTGGAAAGACGCATCTTTCACAGCCTGTCTTGAAATGCCCACAACCATCGAAGCACTAGCCTACCTTTCCATAGCAGACAATGGTGCTCTGTCGGATGAGATGTGGTGTGATGACGACGTACTGGTCACCATTGTGATAAGTGATGGACTCCTGGCCAATGACAAGCGCACCGCAGAAGGGCTCTGGCACAGCAATCACCAGGGTGGCCTCGCTCTCCACATGGTCCTGCTTCCAAGGACCCCGCACAAACTCCTTGTCCTTGAGTGACACCTCATAGGTCTTCATGTGACGTGCCTGGCTGTCCTGATGCAGCAGCACGATGGTGGGCGTCTTGCAGCCATGCAAGAACTCCATGTCTTGCACCGTCAGCTCTTCCATCCTGCACAAGGTGCGCACAAACAGTGGCGCGGTTATTATAAAAAATTTCAGATGGCCATCAGGCTGAGGCATTACGCATGTTGACGAGCGCCTATGCCCATTAAATAAATGCATGAGACTGAAGAAATGTCATGACATACATGCACAAGGAATCTAGCAAGCCTTTATTATTCAGATAAAGCCCATCATGTATCAGCATGGCAATTATTTTTCTGCAATGACAACTGCTTGTCAATAAGAGCTTGAGAAAACTGAAGGCACATTTACTTATTTACATTTGCAAGTAATTTACTTGAACAGGTAATTTTTAATTTTATGTAACAACCTCCCCCCTCCTCCACTTAAGTCTTGTAAAAATTAATATTAAATTCTTTGGTTTTTCGTGCAAAAGTCACGATATAATTATGAGACAAGCAGTAGTGGGGGACTGTGCATTAATTTTGACCACCTGGGGTTCGTTAGCATGCACTCAATGCACAGTGCATGGGCATTTTTGCATTTTGTCCACATCGAAATGTATGTCACTGCGGCCAGGACTCGATCCCTGCCCTTGGGCTTAGCAGCGCAATGTCAAAGCAACTACGTCCCCATGACAGGTGTCAGGTTTTGTGTCCAAAAAAAGAACACTCCTCAGGAAAGTTTTCATCGGCACCTGATGCCCTTAGCCCTGTAATGCCCAGAATATCAGACATGCTGTGCCACGTATAATACCCCAAAGTCAGTTTTATGCACGAGAAACTGAACGCATAGCTTATGTAGTATTTTTGATACAATGGAGCAAGTTTTGATTTGTGGATGACTTAGCAAACCAATTATTAACAAATTACTATAGTAACTAAGCTTTAAATAAACACATTTTATTTGTTTTGTACAAATGTACGCTCCATGCCCAGAAATTAAGGTGAACAAGTTGTTCTAATTTTCTTTGATGTCGAATTAAGTGAGGGCATTATTGGATTAATTAGTTGTTTCAAATGTAGAGGAATAGAATGCACTTCAGTTTTTGTAATGTTTAACGTTACCACCAAATAGCCCCTTTAAAGCCGCAATCTGAAGTAACGAATTGTGTTTGCACAGATACGAAGTGAATGATGTGGGCATTTATCACGCTCTAAATTAATCACGAGACAAACCTGATGTTAAACGCTTTCAGTTCCCTATTGTCTCTGTCCAAAGGAATAACCTTGAAGAGCCCATCATACAGTCGAAGGCCAATAACTCGGCACTCAGGGTCTATGATGCCAATGTTGCCCGTCTCCGATGGCCTCGAGAATGTGTCCTAGAATGAGAACAGTCGAGTATGAGCAGCTGGCACAGCACAGAGTTCACAGGCCAACATGTACTGCAGCTATGTTGGTTTGTGAGGATGGTCCATGCCAGCACATCTTAAGAACAGGGCGTGAATTTGAGCGGGTTAGTAAGCGCCACGTTAGTTGTTCATGCCCCGTTCACGTCATTGCTGTCCATGGGGTGCTTTTTCATGTTTTAACTTTAAGAATGGCTAAGCAATATTCGTTTTTATTCTAATTATGTGTAAGGGAAATATAGAAATAATAAGGCAAATGAAAATTAATAAAAAGACAACTTCCCGCAGGTATGCAGGAGCTGAACCCACATCTTCTGCATTACATGTGCAGTGCTTTCTTTACCAATAAATATTGCGGTGCCCATCCTCCAGTCCACTTTCTTGGGTATTTATGCATGTGCACAAGACTGGCCATGAGAGAGCTAGACCGCATCATTCAAGCACAAGGGCATCTTTTCAACTGTAGGCGTAACATAGTGTATCAGCTTTGAGAGCAGACAACCGGTCAAGCAGCAAGCAAAAATTTCCTAGGGTTAATAAGCTCGCACTCATCAAGTGCTGACATAATTCAGTTGTGTTGATTCGTTGTTGCAACACACATGGTATTTAAAGAGTGAAGCTTTTGCTACACATAAAATGTGAAAGCACGCACAAAGCCACTAAGCATATCATTGACACCAAATGTGTCCAAAACTTTGTTACAAATTTAAAGCCCTGCCTGCTGTGCTACAGAGAACAAGGATTCTGTAAGAAACTCACAGCAATGTTGCCATGGGCTTTGGTTATAATTTCGATGCTGTCCCCATATTGTACACACTCCAGTATTGCTGCATTGTACTTTGCCGTCAGAAAGAACAGTAGGTCTTTCTTCTCTCCCTGCAGAAAAGAAATAGAGAAACAAGCACAATTATTGCACCTGACTTTCGGTCAGCATGACGCTGTCATGCAACAAAAGAAAGAACATATGCTGCTTTGCATGCAAGTGCTCTAGGAAAGGTGTAAAACAGATGTATAAGAATGAGGCAGCTTTCATTTCAATCTTTCTTCACTTAAGAAAAAATTATAGCTGAAATGAACAAAACCGGGGTCAGAGATATGCACATATATCACTGCACCTGATATGTAATGCAGCTACTATGCTTCGAAGTGCCCGAAGCATCAAAAACTTCTTTATTACTTACTGTGAATTCAAATTTTATAATCGTTAATTCATGTGTACATACATATTTCTGCTGCTTGCACCCGAAAAGGGGTTAGTTCTTGCCTCAGCAAATATTATCAAACCTTGCACCATCCAAAGAAAAGGGAACACTTTCTTTCATTACATGTACCATTATATGACAGCTTTGTTGACTCACACCCTCGTAAAAAAAACTGACATAACGGCCCCAACTGCACCGTGGGTTATGAGGAATGCCATATACTGGTAGGCTCTAGATTAATTTCGACTATCTGGGGTTCTTTAACGTGCACTTAAAGTATGGTACACAAGTGCACTACACACCAACTAGAATGCAGCCGTTACAGCCAGGCATAGAACCAGCAACATTGTGTTCAGCAGCACAAGGCCATACCCACTGAGCCAACGTGGTGGCTGCATACCCTAGTCACACAGACTACCTAAATGCACCTAGACTGGACTTTCGTTATGACCTACCATGGCTATATTCAGTTACTTGAAAACCTAACATATTTAAGGGTTCTACAAAGGTTCACCTGGTCAGATTACATGAAAAGTGATAACTGCTGTCAATTACCGTCTGAGAAGTTACAGCTTAAAAATTTTAATTCTGGGGTTTTACATGCCAAAAACATGATCTGATTATGAGGCATGCTGTAGTGGGGACCTTCAGATTAAGTTTGGCCATTTCTGGTTCTTTGATGTGCACCCAACGTATGGTTCCAGAGTGTTTTCAGCATTCTGCCCCCTTCAGAACGTGGCAGGAATGGAACCCATGACATTAGGCTCAGCAGCCCAATGCCACAGCCGATGTGCCACTGCAGTGGGTTACTTACAGCAGTTAATTCTTCACCTTCTGCCCCATAAACCTAACCACAACCACAACATAGTTATGCCACAATGGCATAACTGTGTTCAAGCTTTTGGCCTAACTGATCAACTACGGTAGGCAACAATTAAGGCAAAGTCAGAGTGCCGTTAGCCTGCTCATGCAACTGAGGTAGTAGATGAGAGTTGCTGCTGGGCTAAATGGTGTGGCATGATTAATAAAATGCCAAGTTAAGAGAAGGACAAAGAATAGAGAGTGCATGATAGATCATGTTGTAAAGTGGCCATAAATTTTCACACAGCTGCTTGCATAACACTTGACTGCAGCCATCATCCCAGCAAGAACCAATTATGCCATAAGTGAATAGATATGCTTATTGCATAGTTGAATAAATGCAGAAACCTTCATGTCTTTTGAAACAAATGTTTTTTAACATTTAATTCAATATTAAGATAGTTATGTTTAGCTTCTACATACCTAATGCCATTTATGTCTAAACATTTGTTTTCACAGGCCTTTTACCAATAAAATTTGTTTTTCTCAATAACACTTAGGAATAAGATATTCTCCAGTTGCAAAGAAAAAGCTCGCACGGCTAACTTGATTCAATTACGACTAAGTTTCGCTGCCTAGACAGCATACAACTACACGTTTGACACACGTGAAGCCCACAAGCTGTGCAGGTGGGCAATAGGAATGACAAGAGCGCTTACCGGCGGTCTGAAAAGCTTCATAATACTGATCCTCCCATAGATGCCGATCTCTTTGACAGGTCTGAGGCCCTCTGGGGAGACGACATATATCTCAAGGCGGGTGTTTTTGGCGAGGATAAGGTTGATGTCATCCGGTGACGTGAAGTTGCCTAGAACGAAACATTGACACTCGTTACGCCGGCGGTCCAAAAGGATGTCCCACTGATGTACGCAGCTAAAAGCAAGCACCACAACAAGTTTGTTCCATTTGGTCGCATTAACTATGGCCTGACAAATGTCCAACAGTCAATAAACACCATGTCATCGACCACCGCTCGTTTTCAGTGGCGTCGGAGGCGAAGAGCACAGGTAATATTAAACCGACGGCTAACTGTCTTGCATTCGATTGGTGCGCTGTAACAGAAAACCAAGCACAGGCACGAAATGATTCATCACTGCTTAACAACTGCTCATGTGAGGGCAACGGAGAAAAGAGAAAGAACGCCGAGCGAAGCGAAATACCGGTGGGTCGTATGCAGTAAACATCGCTAAACAGTGGTGGAGCGTGGTTTTCAACAGTGCAGTGGGCGTTGAATCAGCGCGTACCATTCTCACAAGGAGAATGCTACACTCACTACAAGTAACTGAGAGCCTCTGGAGCATAAATAATGTTCAACAGCGATTGAACGCGGTTATATGGTGCCAAGACTCGAGGCATGTGCTCGAATCAAGTGAGGTCGCAACGGCGAGTATCACTGCAAAGTTGTTCAATCTGCCGCGAGGATATGGAGCGATTTTTAACTGACCTGTAGCGCAGGCAGACACGCCAGTCGGCTTGTGGGCCGTCACGACGTAGTTATATGACATTTTGGACCATATAAACTGTCGTACTTTGAAACAGAGAGCCCCAGAACACTTTTAGAAGTACGACCCCCCTGCCCTCTGGTAGCCGCCCGAGGAACGTCTGCCAGTGTGGCTGACCTCAAGAAAAAATTGCGCGAGAAGAAGCGAAAACATTACGTAATTATAATAATAAAACTAATCAGCAAATATATTTAGACAATAACAAGTGTTCTGAATATAGAATAATAGAAAATAAATAATAAATAATAATAGAAAACTATAATATATTTTTTTTAATTCATCAATAATGCTGTTTTGGTTGGCGCGCGATTTGAAACTTACTTATGGTGCGAAAAACGGACCTAATGCGAACACGTAAAGGTGACCAGAACATGCAAAAGAAATCGACTCAAGAAGGTCAAGTTATCTTTGTTGTTCATTGTCTCTTCCCTTACATGGTATGTACTCATATGTGAAGGCCATACAAAGTATGCGTGTAAGCTGTAGTCAGGGTCGTGCAGGAAAGTGTGGGCATCCTGGAACACCGCACGCGGCACAGTGTAAAAGCGCCGACCGTGCTCCACATCCAGGTGCATATCTGCGCCTGCGTATAGAAAACAAACTGACGCATAATTGCACTGTGCCCCTCGCATTCCGAGGCAGACAGACTGTATGTAAAACCTGCAAGTGCGCTTCTCCGCACAACTCCTCTGTACTAACCAAGATAGCACACATCGGTTTAGAATCGTAATTAAAGTGTGAAAATGCAGATCAGTGACAACATTTGTGTCGCCCTCAATTCACCACACCGTCCAAGATTTCGAAACGCGTGCCGCAACTTTAACAGTTCTGCTAGCGGGAACGCGGCCATCTTGCATGGTTAGGGCATCAGGCTTGTGGGAAAGCCTGCTTACAGAATTTTGCATGCGTTACGAAAAACTGGCAAAAATTTTTGATAGAAAAACTGAGGGAAAAAATACGCAGCCATTTACCGCTCTTCGGAAATTTCCCAAAATCCCCGGCACGGCCTCCGAGATTCATAGGCGCCCGCGGCACGCTGAAAATCTTAGAGACGATTAGCTGGATCTTCGTCACAACGTGGAGGCGTCGTCCGCTAAGGGCTGTTCAAGGAGTATCAATTAGATAATTAGATGATCATTATCCATGCAGCTTTCCCGTACTCGTTTATAAACAATGTAAGAACAGTGAAATGTCGTTGCAATTGGCATTTAAAGAAAAAAAGACATACTCTGCAACATGATATAGATAGAGTAGACGAGAAACACGGGCTCCGTTTGCATCGCCCTATCAATTTAAAGCTTTAAATTTTAGAATAGTCTATTTATTGCATAGTCGTACAACACGCGCGTTGTTCCAGCGACGGCTCGTGCCAATCATTTTCAAAAATGAATTCGAGACCAAATTATATATAGTCTTCGCTGACCAAGGCTTGCAACAGTGGTTGATCTCACTAGATGGTATTGTGCGGTAATCGACAATAATATCACCAATAACGTAGGTATTGACTTTGGTGTGGATGCCAATAGCGCAATTGAAGCGAGTCAGTGCTCAAAACATGTTCACTTCGTGAAATCCTGAAACTGCCACCAGTTTCAGATATTAGTTTCGAAAATTAACATTCAAATACGCTGATATTCCGTACCATAAAGAAAGTCTTGCAGAAAAAAATGACACGGTGAACGCCAGCGCATTTTCGACACAAGTTTTGCGACGGACATCCCCAAAGTGGTATCCTCAAGACTACGTTCAAACTAGAATAACCAACTTCAATTCCCCAAGTGCACCATATGCGAACTCAAGTCATAAATTCCTAAATTGAATTAGTTAATTAGCGAACTTATCGGCTATTATCACGTAATTTATGATCTCAGGCGCGGCCATAAATATTGGCCAACAAGAATTACCATTTTCACTTGATTAGACCCGCCATACCGCAATAACGCAAATAAAGCCAGCCAGATTTGCTCTAAAAAGGTAACATTTTCATTAGGTGCACATTTTCAGAATTTATAGCTGAACTGCATTCTTTACATTAAATAATTGTAAAGGACACTGTAATTTCCATTATTTGGTAATTTTTCGGGAGCACTGGAGGTATAGCGCCGACGCATTAGAGTTTATACATTCAGCCTTAGTACTGAAGCTAGGAGTCATGTTATATAGATGAGGTAACGTGACACCTGGAAGCGTATTTATCTATGTTTCGCTCACATAAAATTTGCACTGTGTCAGCTTTAGGCCCGACAGAAAAAAAAAGTAACGACACTTTCAAGTACGAAGTTTCATTTCATTTATTTACGCTAATTAGGGGCCCAGAATCGGGCATAAATAGGGGGAAGGGGGGGGGGACAACAACAAGAAATTTCAAAAAGGGGTTGTAAGCATGAAGATCAAAACACAAAATAAAGAGGGGAACTGTTTTCAGCATTAAGGAGATACAGTGCATCTAGTACTAGCATGACGTAATGATTATATAATGCAATAACACAACATCGAACTACAACACTATTTGTAATAGTGCAAGAAGTACATGACAGTGATCAAAGGTAGTAGGGCGCTCAAGCAGGATAACATGGTAGTTTACAAAATATTAGCTGGTATGGCAGGCTTGCTCATTGAGGTAGTTAAGCGAAGCCATTCGAAAGAATTCCTTAATGTTGACAACGAACTCCGGAAGGGCGCGTTCCTCTCGTTTATTGATAAGACTAAAGGTGAGTGTAAATATTTTTTAGTCCGTGCGAAGGGTGGGTATACCTTGAGTTCGTAGTCAGTACAGGCGGAGTTGTGGGCTGCTGGATGAATGAATTTGCGTGAAAAGGCACTGTCACAGTAATAAACAATGTGACGAAAGGATAATTGTGAATATTTTATGCGTATTACGAGAGGTAAAATGCCAAGGGTTCTTTTATGGATGGCACACTGTGATAACGAGAATATGAGGATGATACGAATCTAGCGGCTTTGATTTGAATTGATTCCAGCATGTCAGTAAGGTAAGCTTGATGTGGATGCCGTATGTTAGAAGCGTACTGTAAAGATGGTTTTTAGTTTGCGAATTAAATGCCTGAAGTTTGGTGTCGGAATTAGCAATGCGTAAGCGACGTTTTAGAACGCCAAGCTTTCTAAAAGCTTTGCTAGTGATTAGTTCAGTATTTAATCGACGAAACTGTTTCAACTGCAGAATTGTTAATTGGGTGCTCGTTAGGCAATAAATTGAGACTGGGACCAAATGTAACGTGTTCACTTCTCTGGATGTTAATTTTCATCTGCCATTTGCTGCACCATTCCGAAATAGTCGTTAAGTGGTATTGCAGGGTTAAAGTGTCGTTCTGGTTTGCTATTTCTTTATATATTACGCAGTCGCCTGCAAGAATACGTATGGAAGACTGCATGTTAGTCGATATAGCGTTTATGTAGATTAAAAATAACATCGGTCTCAAAACTGATCCCTTGTGGGACTCAGACTTGACATGCGTGTGGTGAAGTACGTAGTGATCAATTTTAACACTCTGAAGCCTGTTGGTTAGAAATCACTTAGTCCAGATAAATATTTTGTCATCTAGCTGTAGGCTACGTAGTTTTGTTAGTAGACGTTGGTGAGGGACGCGATCGAATGCTTTAGAAAAGTCAATAAAAGTTGCATCGATGAAAAATGGCCCATTGATGGAGTTGTGTAAATTGGTTACTAGCTCAAACAACTGGGTGTTACAGGATCTGCTTTTCTGAAAGCTGCGTTGGTTTTCAAAAAAGAATTTGTTAGATTCAATGTGAGACATTATTTGACTGTATATGATAAGTTCAAGTAGTTTGCGGCAAATAGATGTAAGTGAAATGGGACGGTAATTGTTAGCGAAGTGTTTGTCTCCAGATTTAAAGCCAAGGAATTACATGCGCAATCTTCCATTCATCTGGAAGAAGTCCAGTTTATTTCGTTATCGGAGACACTGGTGCGGGCGCATGCGCAACAAAAACTTGATGACGTCAGCGCCCCCTGTTACATGTCAAGTAGGACATGCATATCTGGATATGCGATGCATGGAAGCAACCTTCAGGCAGGTGGGAAAAAATAAAACTCGTGCATATCCCTATAGGTGAATATACTAAATGAACAATTACGTAGTGATATTAGATTCTTTTTCGGTAAGATCGAAAGTAAGCTAGTATAACGACATAACACAATGAACACTAAAGAACAGCAATAGAAAACTATCACTTATATAAAAGCTCTAGACGCACCATGCGATGCCGCATAAAGTCTAAGTAACCAAATAAACGTGCAAGACATTAAAAAAAATAGTTAACAGTTCAACGATTTGCACAGATCATTCTCCAATAGAGACACTTTGCTAACACTGACAGCTCTCGCATGTCATTACTCGCGTATCAGCAAAGGGAGCACAGTAAGTGATAACACCAGTCTAATAATCATAATTAGCTAACGTCTGAGAATACTTATACAATAGCAGTTCCACATTTTATTCTAAGCATACGTACCAAAAGAAAAAAAAAGCGTTTCAGCCAAAGTCGACGCGAAAGAAGAAAAGTTGACGTACATGGTATATGCGTTTATGTGTGCTGAAATTCTGGAATTAAAGGTGATGCAATGTTGCACAATTGCATGGTATTTTCGCATTATATGCATTGTTTTCTTCGTTCCTTTGCCAGACAGAATTTTTTCCCCGCACCCTAAATTTCGTTTATTTATGTCGAGTTTTATCATTCGCTTTTTTTTTTCTGCGTGCTCATACGTCGACGTTGTCTTATTTGGTTGACACGCCTTTCCTCTTCTATCTTCTTTGTCTGTGGCCCAGGAGCGGGGGTGGGAGGGGGGGGGGGGGAGTAGTGAGGCAAGGGGTCAGGTGGACCGATACCAGTGACAGTGCAGTCTATGGTGGTGCGATGCGGCTAAATTTCGTCTATATTGGCTGTAATTACGCCCGCACCGTTATTTTCACCTCCTCTGCGACTAATTCTCTCTTCTTGTCTCGTTGGGAGTCGCATTTTGATGCCTTTTTGCGACTCGCAACAATGCTCTGGAGGCGCGAAAGGGTCGTTTTTTGACCAAGAGGCCACATAGGTACCCAGATTCCTCGTACGCTAAACACGTGTGAAGTCATCAAAGAAAGTTTTGCCTTCAAAAGTAATAAACATTTCCAAGTGCCCCTATTCGATTATTTTGTTTAGTAGAATTGGCAGGTGTGCGTAGCTTTAATTTGAGACTCATATAGCTTAATGTTCAGGGATCGTATTCGCAAAAAAAAAGCTCTTACGATAGGAATGTTCATTACGGAGTAAATTCAAGTCACTTGTGATGTTAGGCCGCCAGCCAATGGCAAAGAGTACTTGCGAACGAAATGGGAATTTGGTCATAGTTCTTACGTTACATTGCGACCTCGCGGGCGAAATATAGAACCGCTTTTGTTTTGCCTCTATCGATATTAAGGTAATATCTCGCCCGTTCATTAATTTAATTTATTGATGATTAACGCATATTTAATAACACATAATTTATTGATGATAAACAGACGATTTCTATCTTCAATTTATGGTATAGTGTGCTATAGGCTGGTTACCTACATAAATTGTGAAAATGTGCACGTAATAAAAGCTTAATAAAATAATAACGCAAAAGCCTCCCCAGTAGTGACAATGAAATAGGCACTAGTTTTTCACATTTTCAATGGAAAAAAATGTTGCACACTATAGATCGCTGTATGTCTGACAGTGCGCAAGGTAGGATTTTGGAGAAGGTAGTAACGTACGTGACGTGCCAGTGTATGGGCCATACATTGCACTTAACGATACTCTTAGTCCTGTTATATTTATTTCTCAACAATTAGCAAAGGCAAAAAGAAAGAGGTAAAATGAAAAGAATCTGGGCATAGTGTGGGCCTAGGTTTTCATAGCCGGACTTCTGGTAACTGGACTTGAATTCAGTATTGACTATGTGGCACCGACTCATTTCAATTCCATGATTACAACGTATGTAAAAATACGAATAACTAAGAACATTTCTTTAATAAATATTTAGGTGCGCGTATTACTCCGATTCCAGTGACCGCGTTGCCGCGATTATAGATGCCTAAGAAAATGAAATGGCCAGTATAAAGTAAGATTTTGTTTCGTGCGATTGTATTAATTTATCATCTACCACTCCTAACCAGCCTTTCCTGGTGATGATCTAAAGGCACAACACTGCTCGTACCACCGACGAAGCGCAGAAATGAAAATAATTCAAACCTAATCTTTACATCACCCCTGCCAATTCTCGTTTTTCGCAGATCTATACGGAGAGAAAGAGAGAGAGAGAGAGAAGGAAGTTTAATGAGAGGACAGGAAATTAAAGCGTATTTCTTATGGGATCCTCACAATAACAGACTTATCGCTTCCCTTGAAGCTATTCAAAATCGTATAGTCGCTTTATTTTGTCCAACTATTCCCGCTATACTAGAATCTCACGAATAAATAAAAGACAATATGCCAGGTGTCGCCACGCTGTGTCGCATCTCTCGCGAATGTCGTTCACGCAAGATATATAACACTAACGACAATCTTTAAAAAAAAAGCTGCTGTTTATTACTACAACGCATATTTTCAAAACATTAGCTTCCGAATACCTTCTTTAAATTCACGTGTAATATATAACTTTTTCTCTTTCTTTTTTTCTTTCCTTCTCTTTTTTTGTCTAAATTCTAAACCCATACTCTCTGTACGCCTGACCGGCCTTGAGAGTAATAAAATAAAACGAAAGTCGAAGCCGGAGCAGCATGCTAGGCTAACCGCGCCTGCTACAACAACGACGACGACGACGACGACGACGACGACAAGAACAAAAATTAAAGAAAAACATGAATTTAAGATTTTGGGTAGCTGGTTTTGAAGTAGCCTGCATTCCTATGCTTCTACATTTTAATAATAATAATAATAATAATAATAATAATAATAATAATAATAATAATAATAATAATAATAATAATAATAATAATAATAATAATAATAATAATAATAATAATAATAATAATAATAATAATAATAATAAATGAAATCAATCAACGGTGTTTATTGAAATGCCCAGGAACAACCTCTGGGTCTTGCTGTTGGTGCACTCGGCAAAACAATGCACAGGAAGAACAATGCGAACTCTCTCTCACACACACGCATACACACGCGCGCACACTAAAAAAGAATAATAATTTCGCGAATACAGACTTTAGCAGACCATAAATGTGCACACGATGAGAATACAAAGCAATAGGGGAGAAACAGAAGAAAGGATTACTGCAGAATGACGGAACACACAACAGATATGAGAGTTTTTGTTCAGTTATTGAAATTCCTCTGCAACTCTTTTCAGAAAAATATTAAAATTTGGCATGAAGATATCCAGGTACTCTGAATGGGCGTTATACGTAGCATGCACTGTAGATGGAGGGTATCAAAAATCTGAAGGCAGAAAGGCGCGCTGTTTCCTTGTGGCTTTCTGCGGACTATAATAGCGCACATTAGAAAGCAAGTGAGAGAAGCAGATTTTTCCGTGTATTAATTGGTGAATAAAAAGAACCTCCGGTTTGTTGCGTCTACAGGTGAGGGTAGGTAACGTGAGTGGCTGTGTTAGCTGTATGGAGATGGAAGGCTTTTGACAAAATATATGTTTAAATATAGATGTGAACTTTCTTTTTGCACATTTTCGATAAGTTTACAATTTGACCTACAAGTGCCGTCCCAAACCACGAAGGCGTACTCAAGAACTGGAAGGCATACGCTCCTATATAAAGTTACAAATGATTAAGGTTATTTGAAGTATCTCGCCAACTGACATACTGTGCCGAGCGTTCGAAGTGCACATTGCCTCGTCTGTTGAGCATGGGGCGAGAAAGTCAGAGAGCCATCGATGTACATTCCAAGGGCCTTCGTTCCCTGAGCTCTTGGCAGGAGAACATCTCTAACGCTACAGGGAAATAAAGTCCTGTTAGTCTTCCGCGTGAAGCCTACAACCTTCGTGTTTGGTGCATTTATGAACAGCTTGTTCCCAACGCGCCATGGCGCAAAAATTGCAATGTCCCTCTGAAGAGCGGCGCAATCATTCACATTTCTTACCGCTTTGAAAGGTTTCGCGTCATCAGCATTTAACAAAATTGAATAGTTTTTAATGACAGCCTTGAGGAACTCCACTTGTAACCGCATAAAGTTCTGACGACTGATCATTTACGCTGACGTAGCAGTACCAGTCGCGTAGGTAGCTTCTTATCAGCGCTGTAACAGAGTGGTGCAGATCGAGTTGTGTCAACTTTTGAAGGAGTATTTTGTGGCATACGACATCAAACGCCTTACTGAGGTGAAAATAAATGACATCCAGCTGTTCTATCTTATACACTGCTTGAGAGGCATGCGTCATGAAGCTAACGAGGTTGGTAGTTGTGGAGCGTCCCGATATGAATCCATGCTGCTGAGGAATGATAGTATTTTCAATAGAGGATGAAATTATTGAGTGCAGAGTTGACTCGAATAATTTGAATGCTGCGCATAGGAAAGACATACGCCTGTAGTTACTCGCAGCAGTTTTTACCCCTGACAGGAACAACCTGCGCTGTTTTCCAAGCCATTGGGAATGTGTTCGTCTTTAAAGCAGAATTAAAATATAAGTAAGCACTGGAACAAGCAAGGACCCGTACATCTTAATCACAGCAGGTGGAATGTCATCAGGGCCACACGAAAAAAGACAGTTTTAAGCGTTTGATGCTAGCTCTTAAAGGCAAGTTCCTTCGAGGCCGATAGACTTGAATCCAGCAAAGGGTGATTGGAAAACTCACTAACTCCGTCACTAGACCATTCACCGTAAACAAACCCGAAGTGAATGGCGAAGGCGCCCGCGGCATTTGGGGCAGGTTGGTTGTCGCCACTAAGTAGATATCTTGTTTCGTATTGTTGGATGACTGTTCACGAACGTGTCTCCAAAAGCACTTTGGATATTTAGAAGTACTAGCTTCCACATGTGCTATATATATGTAATGATCATGCATGTAAAGATGTTTAGAGAGTGCCCTGTACCTTTTAAAATATATATGCCAGTGTTCCTGATTTGTACGCTGTGCCTTCCTGCGAGCACGGTCTTTTAGCTTCAAAGTTGGTTTCCGTTCAACAGAAAACCAGTGGGGAAATTTAGAGCGTTTAGTACCTTCCAGCGGTATAAGGTTCTTCATTCCGCCGTGAATAATATTCGTGAATGCCATGGCTTGGTCATTAACATCTCTTAATTATACTACTGAAGACCAGTCCACATTATTAAGATAGTGGTAAAGGCCCCCGTAATCTTCGCTTGAGCAATTAAACGACCGAGGTGTTGCTGTATCCTTTAATCTCCTGCAACTTGGTATAGGGAATTGCAATGAAATATGAAGCGGGGGATGATATTTACCTGTCTTAACAAGGGAAATGTCCCCACAGGACATATTCACAGCTTCTGCATTATTCTGCAAGGCAGTATGTCTAGTACATTGCCACAAGAGTTCACAATAATGTTAAATTAGCGTAGCTATGTAACAGATATGATATCAAGTAGCGAGTTGCACTTGGCAGATAAGTAAAAAGAACGGGTTGAAATTTCACCAGTTATGAGTATTTTATGGTTAGCATGGGCCGACATAACATTTTCAGTAGTGGCTAGAATAGTCATGTACACCTCAATATTGATATCAGGTGCAACATGGAAATTCCATACTAATAGTCTATTACTACCAGCACCAAAAATCTCCTCCCAGACACATTCTGTTGAACATTCTAAATCAGGGCACCGAACGGATCTGAATGATTGGTTGATCACAGTCATGGCCTCACCACCGTTTGATTTCGGTGAAGAAGGATCGCGGTCTCATCGGAAAACTTGATAAGTGGACAGTAAGTATGAACTAGATGGTATTTCAGGGCACAATCAAGTCTCTGTTAAGACAATGATGGAGAAACAAGATGAAATGACGTTGGAGAAAAATTCATTCACTCTTGTGAGTAATCCACGAACATTCTGATAGAAAACTCTCACATCGTGATGCTTCTTTTCATCTTGCTGAACATTTTTCAATATCATAGTATGGTAAAGTTCACCTCTGAAGGGCTTGTAGATGCAAGAGCACGGCCACAGTGAAGGATCTCTTAGATACTGATAGCAGTCATTATCAGACACATGAAATGACGCGTAGAAATCGTACTTGCTTTTCAGTCGAGTGCAGGACAGGGACCCTGCACCAACTGCTGATAGGTGGGCGGCGAGCTGTAAGGGATGGGCGTCAGGCGCAAGCTTTGTCACAAAGATAGCCCGATCGAGGGCGCACAGAGCGAAAAGCAGCAGCAGTCCCAGCGATGTCAGAGCAGCCAGCACTCAGTGTTGATTTTAGCTTCAACGTTGGCTGGTTGACAGGTGACAGGTCTGCTGAGGCAGGTAGGCACGGCAACTGGTGAGCAGCAGGAGCCTTCGACAAAGCGGGCCGATCCAGTGCCGGAGGTACGTGCGGGAAATGGTCGGCGGTCTTCGGCGAAGCCGTCCGCACAGCATACATCGTTGCCTTGGACGAGTGTGCCGGTGGCACAGCAGCAGAAGTGAGCGATGACGGCTTGCGCTCTTTGGCAAGCTTGTCTCGTAGAACCCGCACCTCGGCTCGAAGAGCGCCTATAGCTTCGGCGTGCTGTGCGGATGCCTGCTCGCTTTCCCTGTGCCACCATGTGTTATCATTTCGCAGCTGCACCACTGCATCGCTGAGGTAGGGTATTTCTTCAAGCACCTGAAGAAGGCCGCGAAGGGTGGTCAGGTCAACGACCCCCTCGGAGCCGCAGAGGGTGGTCAGGTCAACGATCGTATCGGAATTTGTCACGTCGGGAGACGCGGCCACAGATGGGGAGGCTAGCGTGTTGACACCGCTAAGCCTAACCGCAGAAATGTCGGCCTTCTAGCGCAAGTTACGAGTGAATGCCTGCTCACCCGACTTCAACGGCTCGAGGTCGTTGTCCAGACACGCAACACACTTCGCGTGTGCACGTTTTCCACAAAAAAACACAGCGAAAAAATTGCCGTTTGCCGAAAAAAAAAAAGACCGGGAGCACAAAATACAGGTGTCCTTACTCCGCACTCATCTTGGGGAAAAAAATATTAATAAAAGAACACCACCACCATCATACCTCTGACCTGCTACTCAAGCAACATGATTGCTGTTCGGCTCTTCTCGTCGAGAAGCGAGCAATGCCGGAAGGCGGGCATTCGCCGCAGAGCTGGGCGTCGCTCCCAGTATCGACCCTGTAACTGGCCGCTGCCATTGGTCGTCGCCGCCATGCAGAGTGAAAGCGGCAACGCTAGACGGTTTCCCATTTGATCATGCTCAGAAAACAAATTCGCAGAGATTTTGCGGATTGGTTGTCATTGGCCGGCCGTCTTCGCTGTTGTTATGTCCTCTACAAAGAGTCGCTCGGCGCCCGCTCTTTAAAACCGCTCTAGCCACCGATTTGTGAGCACGGGCGCCGCGTTCTTTAGTGCAAGCATCAGACGCGGTAGGCAAGGTGACGGGCAAAACTCCCTTTCCGTTTCCATTTTCACAAGCGAGTTCGCACTGAGCGGTTCGCTAGCAGAGGCTCCGGCCAATCATAATGGGCCGCGCGTCATTAGCGGAGGCGGCCAGCCAATGACAGGCAGCTTCTCAAATCGAAAAAAAGTTGTGTGAATATGGCCCTACGCCGAGCGCATGCTTCGCATCTCGTACATCCCTGTCAACCTGACGATGCGGCTGCAAATGTGTCTGAACGTATGCAGCGGGCGCCTGCAAGTCTGGTTTTTCCTCAATAAGATGCTTCTTGTGGAGAAGCTTGCTCCTGTAAGCTCCTTCTCTCCAAGAGGGGACGTACGTTGGAGCTGGGAGTGCTTATGGTGAGCGTACGTAGAAGTATTGAGGACGTAGCATGGCAATAAGTACCTCATCTCTCGCGACACTGCTCGCATTAATCGCTCCGCATCCCGAGCGCTGATGGTGGCCGCAGCGTCAATGTCTATACGTAGTGAGGTTACAAATGGTCCGTATCGAAGATATGAAGGGCGGAGCGATAACGTGTAAGCCCCGTATATAGGCAAACATGAAATTTGTCTAAAGTACGGAGGTGATTCTCAGGGATGTCGAACATAATACTGATGTTGTCGAAGATGAGTCAAACGCAGTCGGGGGCAATTAGGAGGCTGTTGAAAGCGTCAGAATTGAGCTCTACCACAGGGAGGGGGGTGGGTGAGTGTGTTAATAGTTCCAATCCTGGGTTTAACCCCCTAATTATTGAAGATGTCAGACATCAGCATGATATAATTATAAGCTTGCTATATGTGACACCCAGGAAAAACACTTCGTCTACGTTCTCCTGCGCAAAAGTTTCACTGTATATTCTGAAGCATTGAGGCAAAGTGTGCTTGTAAGACACCAACGCTGCTGAAGAAACGACCAGGTGGTGCCCGCGCGTGCATGTTCAGCATTAACATGTGCTGACAACGAGGATGTCATTGTAGTAACTCCTGATAATAGTGATCTCTCGTTATAATAACCAAGTGCGGCGCTTCCGATTTATTTATGATTTTTATGGACTAGAATAAAATAAAATGCAAATAAATTTGGATCATCGCAAAAAAAAAACTTGTTATAGTAACGCCGACGTCCTTAAAGTCTTAATCGTCAAAAATGCCACCTCCGAGCGATCATTCGGCTAAGATTTCAGTGTTACTTGTACTTGGAAAGCCTTTTAGCGCAGGCAGACAGAGGAAGGCGTAGACACCACGGTGCGCTAACTTCAACAGTTTATGCTCTGGATAATCACACGCTTCTATATAAAGTGTTCATTCGCCCACCGCGTGCTCATTTCTAGCAGGAATGGTGTGTTCCTCCATGTGTTCATCTCTGGCAGGAGTGTTGGGCGAATGAACACAATATATAAGTAGGATTTTCCAGAGAATAAACGGTTAAGGCTAGTGCATCGTGGTGCCTACGCCTTCTTTCTTTCCCTTCTGCCAGTGGTAGAATGCTTTCCGAGCAGGATATTCAATGAAATGGATGATATCAATAAAATCATTCTACAGTGGCAAACCAATGGACTTTCGAAGGGCGTGATGACTCCCTTACATAACTTTTCTGTCTCTGATATACGAGTTGCTCGGATCTGCATACATCGGCGAATGTTTGTCTTTTTTCGGTAACAACAACAGAAATATACATATCTGTCAGCGCTTGTCTCCGAATCAAACGATAACTTCCCAGTAGAACTGCTGAGATAAGCTACTGGGGACACTTTTCGGATAGCTCTATTCATCAATGCTATGAGGCGTGTAGGTCCTATAGTGCGACGTTGCACGGCCTCTAGGATCGGCCCGCGTTACAAAACACGTTAAAACCCTTGAGGAGACGCATATCGGGCACACACTGGTATCAGAATCGGCTCACCAAGTCACCGCTTTTACAGCGAAGCTTTATATGCCTCGGATCCAAGGATTTCTTCGTCTCGGTCAACAAAACCATTACACGAATCTAAGCGAAAAGTGCCTATCTCCATTGGAATCACGCATACAAGACACATTCCACTATTCGTCTCAATAAAGAAGAAATTTAGGGAGGGACGTCAGCACACTTTCACGTATAAGCGCAGAACCCGCCAAGCAACTGATTTCATTTGTGTTGTGACAGCACTACGAGAAGGCTACGCTTAGTTAGGACTCCCGAAGAGCAGCGTTAACATTATGAGCGGCGAGGGGAACAGCAACGTCAATATGCACAATGGCGTCGTGCTCAGGCTACACAGGACGCAGCGGTTCAAGCTCAAAGCAAGCCACGTAATGTAGTGCATGCATTGCTTAATCGTTCAAGGCTACGTAACGTTGGTCTACCGGATCAGGTAGTACCACAGCTTCGCTGGCCAACCACATTCAGAATGTTGATTGGAGCCCAATGTTTTTTTTTTATTATTATTACACAGTGTTCGGGACCGACCAAACTGATTACACTGTCTTCGCGGATCGGTTCAGATCAATCAATCAATCAGTCAGTCAATCAATCAATCAATCAATCAATCAATCAATCAATCAATCAATCAATCAATCAATCAATCAATCAATCAATCGTTCATTCATATAATGTGTACAAATACATGGATATGTGAGTATACAGAAGGAGTGTGAGTATCGCATGCATATGTGAGCATACTCGGCTACACAGCTAGCCACCCGCGCGAAGTCCTTTTTTCTGTGCAGCCGTTAGCATTGGGTAAAACCATGAGCCACTTTATGGCTACCGGTTAAAGCGGTGGCACAACCAATCACGAGCCTATCAAGGCCACCGAGGTACTAGCCTATTCCCGGTGTTAGGCAACGTCGTTGCGAAGCCTGCACTTGTCGCAATCATCCAGCTCATTTCTTTCTTTCTTTCTTTCTTTCTTTCTTTCTTTCTTTCTTTCTTTCTTTCTTTCTTTCTTTCTTTCTTTCTTTCTTTCTTTCTTTCTTTCTTTCTTTCTTTCTTTCGTAGACTCTTAAGAGGGATGCGCTTCTCTGAAATGCAGAAAAAGCCATCGTAAGTCGAAGTAAATGTAAATTGAAGCTGCGTCGCCATAACCGTTGTAATGCATGCATCAAGGTGATGGGAGAAAAGTGTTGCCAGAATGAATCGGAATGCCCATCATTACGTTTGCTTCTCAGCAACAGCAATGCCAGCACTAAGTAGCAATTGACCATCTGCTATAATATATGCTCTTCGTCTTCATTGTAAGCCATTGAAATCTTCTTCCTTGTCCTTACGTCCGTTCCTAAAAACTCACGAAGAGTGGCTCGAATGAACAATCTGCCCAAGGGTGACATCCCAGCGTTTCCTGGAGAAAATGAAAAGGTGTAAATAAGTTTTCTTTCCTGATCCCCATTCAGAATATCTACTATTGAGCAAGTTATGAAGTGAGTGCTATGCACTGCAGGGCTCAGCAGTCGCCATACTGTGCGCCAGCGATGACTCGAATCATTGGAAGGTAGGCGACAACATACTACACTTTTGCATTAAAAAAAAAAAACCACCGCGATGCTTCGATTCCTGTCACGAAGTTCTTTTGCACCATCTAACTAGACTAACGAAAGTAGTCAGCGGTATTCAAACCACGCAAACCGACGAAGGACTCATGTGGGCGAAGGCATGAGACAGGAAATAGAACCCATCCGACAACTTCATCGAAGGTTCTTGTGAAATTCCTCCGAATACATTCGCCTGATGCCTTCAAGCTCTTCGCGTGACCTTCGAAATCGCCGTTGTCGATTTCCCCGCGGGCATTTTCTTCGTCTTCTTCGCCACAAGTTGTGTGGCGATGACAGATTCGGCTGCTTCGGCTCGTCGCGACAATTTTGCGACTTGCTTTCGCAAAAGGAATTTGACGCCCAGCCGCTCTGAAAGCCCGCCTGGCCGGCGGAATGTCGCGAATCGGGCTATTCGCAAATCCCTATTTGCCAATTCTGATGCATGATTTCGCGAGGGGCTATTTCCCGACAGAATGCGTCTGTCTTATGTGCGTTTGGACATCGACACAACGTCCGTTCTTTGTTTCCTCTTATTCCTGCATTTACGCATATTATTTGACAGATGTTGCCTGATTTTGAGGTTTAACGTCCCGCGGAAGCAGCACAGGTGCAACCAGAGGCGCTGTAGTGGAAGGATCCCGTTCAAGTTTACTCTCCCCGGTTAATTCCATGGTTAATGCGCATACATGAGCGTTCTCGCGTTCTGCCTCCACCGGAATGCGGCCGCTACTGGTAGAAATCGAACACGTGACCTTGCATTCAGAAGAATAAATATACATCACCCCAGAACCAGTGCAGCGCGCGTTCCACTTGGAAACCAATGCACCGGCAAAAATACAGAAAAGTTAACTCCCATTAAGGCCCTTTTATTCTTCTTTTAGCCGGTAAATATATTATTTAACACTGTAGGCAAATCCGAAGCGCTCAAGAAAGTAAATAACCACATCTAAATGAGCCGAATTGGCAATCGGGACGCCTGCGCAAGAAAACAAACAAACAAACAAAATGCATCAGATTTCAGTGTGCCCTTATTATCTATGAACACCAGCTGCTGCTTAGAGGAGGTAAGCAGTGCCGATGCTGCAGCCCTGGTACAAGAACAGGCTCGTGCAGCCGAGCGCAAGCAGCAACTGTTTACCGAGGATACGGCAGCCTACCAAGCCGTCGTTCAATGAACCGTCGGGATTAACCCAGTGATAAACATCAAGGCCACACGGTTCTGCTTCGCTGGTTAACCATCTGTGCGGAGCGCTTGGGCGGTGATTTTTTTCGTTATTTTCTTCATTTCGTACTGGCTAACTCAGAAGGAGCCTGTTCGAGGGCGCTGCTTTATGATGCGGGTGGGAGCGCAGACACGTGGTATTCGACATATTTCACAGGGTTTACTTTTCGGTCGGACCGAATTAGTACACAGTTAGTACGTCGCTCAAAATACCGCAGTTAGATGTCCCTTGGCTGAGCCTACAAGTGCTCATTGACACTTTGATAATTATGATAGTGCGACCTCGAGCTAGATAGTTATTTACGATTACCTAATTAAATCTCTGTAACGAAAAAATTACTGGCAGCTACTCCACTCTACTAGAAACAACATGCACTAACTTTTCTTCAAGTAACGCATTGCCTTTTCTTTTTAAATCTTCAAGCATGATAGTTAATTGAGACACCCTGTATATATTTATGACTTCTGGATGCAAGTGGCGATGTTTCCATCCCCAATATTTGTTGTAAATTATTAGAAGTGTTCTTTTAATGAGTCGTTAGCTTTGCTTACAGGAAAGAAGTGATACTGAGACACATATATATCATTCCCGTGCATTTTACACGCCGTTGATAAAAGACTGCCGAAGGGTTCACTAAAGTGTAGAGGTATTTCTTTTTAAGGTATGAATTAAAATCCGTGCGCGTTCGCGCCTACAAAGATGCAGCAAGCTATTAGCCACAATAAACGTTTCAGTGAAAAGTTCGAGGCAAGTCAAAAGAAACCTCAAGTGATGTGGCTGATAAAACTCTGGCAATGACACGTTAGGTGGGGCGGGGGGGGGGAGAACGTCATCTGAAACGTGAAACATTTCACGTAAAATAAACGTGAATACATCTTCTTGATTTCGCTAATAAGATTAATTAGTGTTGTACGAGGCGAACCGACACATATTCTTATGTGGACTGTTATTTTGGTTCATCGCTCTTTTTTTTTTCAATATATATTGTCACAGACATTAAAGACGATTTGTTATGAAAAGTTAGGCAAGCTAGGAATATTTTTTTCAACAACAGCCTTGCGGAGTTCATTAAAAAGGTTCCTTCTAAGTTCTGGCGCTACTTAGGGAATGCAGAAGTCGAAGTGTCCAAATTTAATGTAGATGGTATCATTCAGACAGATCATTCCAGCATAGTGGAGACCTTTAACGAGTACTATCAAAGTGTATTTTCTGAGTATGAAGAATATGAGCCACGAACCACCGCATCGGACCTCCCGCAGGACATTCGGGTAACGCGTGAAGGGATTTTGGCGTTGATTTTAGGTGTTGATACGCGTAAAGCTACTGGGCCGGACGGGCTCCCGAACCTATTTTCGAGGAGAATACGCCGAACAAATTTCTTGGTACCTAACAGAGCCCTTTAACTTTTCACTGGAAATGGGCGAAATACCTGATGATTGGCGTCTGGCGCGTGTAGTTCCCATACACAAAAAGGGCAGCCGTCTTCTGCCTTCTAACTACCGCCCTCATTCAATGACCAGTCAATGCTGTAAGATGTTAGAGCATGAGATTGCTCAGCGCATACAAGACTTCCTCTCCGAACATAAAGTTTTGTCGGTTCATCAGCGCGGGTTTAGAAAGGGTATGTCTACAGTTACACAGCTGGTATCGACATTGCATAATTTGTTTAGTGTTCTTGACATGACTGGCCAAGTAGATGTATTGTTTATGGACTTTTATAAAGGCATTTGACAAGGTACCGCATGTTAACTTATTGTATAAGTTGGAGAGCATTGGACTTCCACTCTTTGTTGCTAGGTGGATTTCTGCGTACCTTAATCATCGGCTACAGTCTGTACAAGTGCAGAATTTTTCTTCCAGTGTGCTGCCAGTTACCTCGGGGGTTCCACAGGGAAGAGTGTTAGGGCCATTGTTGTTTTTAATTTATATAAATGATTTAACGGAGGTAATACCAAAGGATGTCTCAATCAGATTATTTGCTGATGATTGTGTGGTGTTTAAAACAATATCGAATGCAAATGACCACGCCTTTTTACAAGCAACTGTTCTGGCAATTCACGACTGGTGCGAGAACTGGGGCATGGAACTGAATAGGAATAAAACTGTTCTTCTACGTGTAACAAGGAAAAAAATGTCCGAGTACTTTCACTTACCCCATTAACGGCAGCACTATAAAGGAGGTTGATAAATATAAATAGCTAGGGCTAACTCTTACCAGTAATCTTTCATGGGGTGTGCACATATCAGATATCTGTGCGTCAGCTTTTCAAAAGCTATGTTTTCTTAAGAGGAAACTTAGAAATGCTCCTGTAACTGCTCGGCTTCTAGCTTATAACGCATGTGTTAGGTCGAAGTTAGAGTACGCGTCTGCACTGTGGGATCCACATGTTAAGAAAGATATAGTAAGACTTGAGGGTGTTCAAAGAAAGGCTGTATGGTTTATATTCGGAAAATATAGAAGGACGGATTCACCATCGTCACTGATGAAACGTAATAAGATTACAACATTGGAGATACGTAGAAAAATAAACAGACTTTTGTTACTTTACAGTTGTATGTCAGGAAAAATCACCCTATCTGAACCAAGTTACGCTCAACCTGCTGCTACTAGGAAAACAAGGCACACAGGAGAACATTCACTGAGGTGAAAACTGTATTTGCAGAAATTAGTTTTCTGCGAAAACTAATTTCTGCAAATACAGTTTTTTTTCTTCTTCCCCTAGAACAGTTGAAGAGTGAAATGAGTTGCCGCCAAGTGTTATCAAGGCCGAAGACTTTTCGGCAGAGACGGAACATTTCTTTTGTGAGCAATAGATATTTGCAATTGTATAAATGTACGTATTTGCTGCTGGTTTAGTTCTGTTCTGTCTGTTTTGGTTCCTTTTGTTTTGTTGAAAATTGCTTTTCCATTGTGTTAGCGTTGTTGGTTTTTGCCCCTTTTGCTGTTTGCGAGTTTATTGCTGTTATTTATTGTTTGTCATTCCGAAGATGCCCCTCCTGCTAGGGCCAAAGGATTGGCCTGCAGTATGGTTAAATAAATAAATAAATAAATAAATAAATAAATAAATAAATAAATAAATAAATAAATAAATAAATAAATAAATAAATAAACCAGCAACGAGTAAGTGACGACTTGACCTACAAGAAATCCGAAGTTTCAATCAGTTTCTTTCTCTGTTTTCTGCCTTTCTTTCTTTTATCTTCATTTTTTTAGGGGCTTGGTTTGTTTCAGTACACTTAAGCCAAGTTCATCTGAGTTTCCCCATTTCGTACTGATACAATGGATTTCAGAACTTTACTGCTTGATTTGTAGTAGTAGTAGTATAAAGGATAAGCGGCAGCCGTCGTGGATTTCGAGACACCTTTAGCTATAAATTTACTCAGCAGTGTCGCTTCCGCTTGTATAAGCTTGTATATGTATAAGCTTTGTTCTATGCTCGAGATTGTGATGTACACGAGAGTTTGTTACTTTCACTATCATTATCTGCAGCTGTCTGTACTGTAAGAGCTGCAAAACTGACAGCGACTTGCAAGTGATCGTTCAGTATAGTGGCTGTTGCTGCGAAGTTGTCCATTGCGGTAGCGTGCAGCAATTTTTGGAGCGCAGCCTTTAGGCGCCCGTTCCTGTGTTGAGCGTCGGCGTCCCTCGGCGTAACTGCGTGAACGCGCTCGTGCCACATGCTTACGCGTTCGTAGGGTTGGTAATATCGATGAATGACTAATCGATTAGTTGAATAAATATATCCCGCAAATTGATTAATATTCAGCGATGTCCATCTTTCGTTTGATCGACCTGATCGATTAGCCTCGTTCTCTTAATCGTTTTCGAGAGTTTCACAGGAGTGGCGCGAAAATTTTGAAATCGCACTGCAGCGGCGGCACAAGAGCAGTGAATGTTGCACGGCTGTCATAGAGCGACTGTCGATTGTTTTTCCGAGCCCCTAGTGATGCAGAGCCGAGAGTTTCCCCTCTCCTCTCCCACGCACAACCCCGCCAGCCGAAGCAGGAGGCTTGAAATGCCCCCGAAATTCAAGGCACACCATAGCAACCCAGTTGTTGATAGTCGTGCCACTGCCTAAGAGCGGATGTGACGTCACTCCATCCTCTCTCGCTTCTCCTCTGCCGGCGCACTCCTCCTCGCCCTCGCTCACTCCTCGCCCGCATATCGTGCAAGGGGACAAACGTTCCCTCGCTCGCTCCACCTGTAGGACACAAACGTAGAGGTGCGAGTGCCACTAAGAGACATCGAAGTCAAAGATTAAGATCACCTACCATTTTTAATTCTGAACTAACCGCGATGTTATAACACATATTGCCTATCTTTTCAAAAGCCACTTGTGCCAACTATATTTCGTTTTTAGGAAGTTAAAGGTTATACTTCGTCAAACGTTTATATACTTGTGCTTCAAACATGGTGCCACCTCTCAAACCTTAAAATAGGATCCTACAAAAGTAGATAACTGTGTTTCAACCTTTTCTAATGTAGCGGGCAAAAATTTCGATTAATCAATTCATCGATCAAAAATTCTGCAGTGAAAGCGATAAATCAATTCAAGTCTAAAATGGTGAATGAATAAGTGTTAATCAAATCAAAAAAAATTGTACGACCATAATTACACGTTCGTCCTCTTCTTCCACAGTTAGCTCTGATGCCGCTCATCATGCCAGCGCTCCCATGCTGCCCCCCCCCCCCCCCCACACACACACACACCTCTGCAAATGCGCTGACGGCCCTGGCCTACTGCCAGTAGGTGCGGTGATTTCGGTCTCAAATTATTTCCCTCAATATATGGCGAAACAAAAACACGTATTGATCTGAGCTCAAATTTCGCATTAGGGAGCTATCGTAATCGTCGGACACTTTTCTTTTTCCTGGCTTCACACGTCGCGTAAGCCTCAACATGCTATAAAGTATTTGTTGTTAGTTACAATCTTGACTTTGAGTCGTGTTTGACTTGCGGTGATGCTACTAACAATCGGCCTCCAGTGAGACATATGAAAAGCAACTTTCAAAGCTCACTAAAACGTTTGTTTGTGGGTTGAAAAATTCAATCCAGACACACATGGGCCACTGGCGTCGTCGTTTTGTTTCCTCGTACCTTAAACGTTGGCGAGCATTAATTTCTTATCGAGTGAATCGGCAGTTTACTTGATATGGCCAAAGGGAGGAAATTCTAGTTACAGAACTATCGGTCTTAACTGAACATTTCAGTTTAATTTCAGTTTAACGGTATGGATCCTTTAATCATCCATGGAAGTCTAAAAACTACACCTGCAAAATTTTCTCGTGGGTACAGTTTTTTGCTTCCCTTCGTATTTCCACAGCGTCTGTGGTTCACAGCCATGCATCACAAAAAGAAAAAGGAAAGTTTAAACTGCGCTGTATGTTGCACTGTTCGCAGTCTGGTCGGCGTAAAACATCCATTTCGTTACCGTATGCAATGTTTCATTGCAACCAGACGGACTTTCGTAATCTCTTAAAGTCCGCTCGTTGTTCTCTTTCCTATAGTATTCTTATTTTCTGAATTTTCTTTCGCACAGCTTCCGCCTTTACATATGCCCCCGTTCCCAGAAGACAGTTGTCTGCAAAACCGATTGCGACATTTTAAACATCAATCGAGTTTTGCAGAAGACTTGTTTAGCTTTATGTACGCTCAGAAACCGGCTAGCCTTTTCACTCTTTTCGTTAACTTTGTAAGAAAAAGGTTTTCCAAGTTACTCATATTTTCTGCTACTGAAGTAGTGTCAACAAAATATATTGTAAGTGTGTATCTTTGTCCCGCCAATTTTTATTCCTATGTTTCCTATCTTATACTCAGGATTAGAGAGTATATATTTATGCGTAAGTTAACTATAGATCGCGAAGAAAGCGCGTCATCTTTGACCTAATAACATTTTTGAACTCTCAACTAGTCTACAGTGTCAACATTTATTCTAGCCAGCACTTCTCGTCCCGTGTGGAGTACCTTCAATAATATTTGCTCATATGTTATTTCCAGTTAACCAGGTCGTGGCACGCGTAATGGAGGCAGTGGTTCAAAACCACAACGATTTAAATGTAGAGTATCCATGGCTGGCATATTATAAAGCTTACGGCTGAGCCTCAAGGAAAGCACTGCGTGTCTCACATCATCAGTCTGTAAATTATGTTGATGGATCAGTTAAAGGGATACTGAACAACACTTTTGCCGCCGATATTTTTTAGCCCAAATGAAAGCTTGGATGCTGAAAATGGTTGACACAACCTTGTTCCCAAGCAGTAACTACCGAAAAATAATGAATCTATACCATTTTTTGCAAGATACCGCGTCTAGTGGTCGCGTTGTGAACTACAGGAACCGGTCTTTGAGAGTTCCAATGCGACGTCGCTCTATAAGGAAAAGATACTGCCTTATCCGCGCCTCGTGACAGGGTCGCTCTAGGAATTGCGGTAGTCATCCAGACCCTGCGGGACGGAAATTCAACTAGGTGGCACAGCGACATTAACCCTGGCTAAACTGGCGTTAGATATGATTTGGTAATCCTAAGCATCGGCCACGCCGCATCAAATCACTCGATTGCGAAATTGCATCCTAAGCTCCATAACGTCTTCATTCATGTAAACAGTTTTTACTTTTCTAACTATGTTTCTTGCACCACCTCTCATGATAGTTAAGTGGCGCCCGCACTACAACACGCATTTTAATTAATGGGGAGGACTTAATAAATAATATAACACTATAAGGCTAATTCTCAGTCAGCTGGGCAACGCTTTCTCTGCTTTGAGCTCAGTGCAAGTAATGGGAAAATTTTGCCAATCGGAGCTGTCGACGCGGCGCTCCTGCTCTTCAGTCTAAAAAGAGTTGCACCCTTCGGGTGTATATTTGCCACAAAACGATAATCGTCATCTCTCTTGCCCGCATTTCCTTTCTTTAATGCTGCGAGCCCGGTACTTCCAAGTGACGAACGGCATGCGCGTTATCAGCATCGCAGAAAATTCTCGACCGGCAAGTAACTAGTGCAGCGTTTTCAAGAAAGGAAACGCCAGCAAGATAGACGACGATTATCGCTGTGCGGCAAATATACACCCCAAAGGGTGCAAATGTTTTTGAAGTATTGATAGAAGAGGTAATATCTATGCGCATACGAAGACACCTTACTCAATCGGCGCATCTTGCCCAATGACTTGAAAGCCTCTGAACATGCCCGAGTACAGTGCATGCCCTCATCCCAACTCCCTCTCTTTTATGCCGTATAGAGTTTGCCAGCATTCAGTTGTGTAAAGATGGAGTAGAACCCAAGACAGTGATCATTATCATCAGTTACACCACTATATGTATTCTATACAGGACGAAAAGCTCTCCCAGCGATCTATAATTGACCATGTCTTTCGCCACCTGACTCCGCCCTGTGCCTGGAAATTTCCTAACCTCAACTAGCGCAACACCTATGATCTTCTGTCGTCCTCGACTGGGCTTTATTTCCCTTGCTACCCGACCTGTTGCCCTAATAGACCACAGGTTACCTGCTCCACGTGTAGGGAGGCGTGACGGCGGCCGACGAGGCGTCCCTACATTTATTCGAATGAACGATGGCGAAGCGCACGCGGCGGCTGCGGCGACCAGTCCGGTCCAGAACCACAGCACGTTGTTCGATGCTCGCGACTCGTGAGCCGAGCCACCCGATATGCGCGACGCGATGACGGCTGGTGTTGACGCGCGGTGGCGATGATGACGCTGCATGCGCATTGCATGACTCGCCAAACTCGATTTCTTCCTCTTAATCTCAAGTAAATTATCAGTTACCGTGACACATTCGCTCGCTAAGCCATGTTGCACTCTTTCCGTCTGGATGACAACACACAGCTAGTCCCCTGTCGCCAACAGCGACCGCTGCATGCAAAGGGAGCCAACGTTTCTGTCATCCTCGTGCCAAACAGTGCACGAGACATCGGTTTCCTTGTAGTCGATGTAGCCTAGTGTACAGGGCATCCGCCGCGGCTGCGGTAGGTGGACAGTTCGAAACCCACTGCCGGTATACCCCACCGCAAAAAGAGGGGGAAAAATAAGGGTACAGGCGCTCCCGAACCCGGCACCCGGTAGTGTTTGGGGTGTTCCGCCTGAGAAGTGCACCCGAATGCCCTGGTTTCGACATGTAAGCCGGAAGGGTGGATATGTTCTCTGGCCGTAATGCGGGCACGGCTGTATTAATCACTTATAGCCGGTCTCTATATACAGGCTGCATAACGACTTACACGGGTACATATAGAGAGACACGTATACCAACATCGCCCTCTGCAAACTGTAAAACGGCGACGGGGACACATGCGATTCCAAATGCGTGCGAGCTTTAATGTTCCCTCGAACACAAACAAACCAATCACATGGCGAATCCCACTCGTCGGATCTTGCGGTTTACTGTTGTCATGGGTGTGAGAAAGATGCTAATTTTTATAGAACCGGTGCGAGATCTCGTGCGTTGATATTGTCGCGCTGTCGTGAAGCGGTGAAGTACCATACCGTGGAATAGCGGCGAGTGCCAGAACTATCTCTTCATTAGGCGGACCTGTGCCCACATAAAGCAAGTTACACTCAGGCAGAACGATTTAGGGACGGCCGCATGCGTCGGTCACCGAAATTTGAGAAAAAAAGCGCGTCCACTGCTTATATGCATGACTCGTCGAAGATTCGAGCATAACCGCTGGTGCTCGGGTGCCTTCCAAAGCGTACGATGCTGTTCGTGTCCCGCATGCAATCTGTACGCAAGGTTCGGTCAAAAACATATATATAGACAAAAAATAGGATCGGCGATAACGATCGAGAATGTTCCGATACACGCACTGGCCCTCCTTGCGCCGAGCGATAAGTTGAACAGTTAGCAGGCGAAAAAGCACTCATCGGGTGAAGGATAAACAATGTACGCGTGTCGATACGGTCAACTTGAACCTACCATGCGGAGAAGGATCGGCGCGAGACTTTGTTTTGCTTTGCCTCAATAACCGCTAGCGAAACGTGCAATCTTCCACCGAATAAGTGGAAGAGATCACGGCCGGCGTTTCTCACATGTACGCGGTCATCACTGCGACCATTCTTGTCGCTTCTGTATACGTATTAGAGGCTCTCGTATTTATACGATCTCCGCTGGCGTCATCTACCGTAACTTGTGCATCTAGAGGCGAGCGCTTTTTTAATGGCGTTATGATACTCCGTATACGAGATCGTGGCTAGTTCATTTGTCTTCGCTCCACGCCGTGTCGCTCCAGGGACGGATAAAGCACTCAAGGAAGTTCGGAAGGCAGCTCTGCAGTCACTACGAAGCAGATGCATTGCTAGCAGCGCACAGACTTCAGTCCTTGATTTGGCGAGGACGTCGGAACCGCCCCTGGCTGTGTAGGGGCACCTATAGTATGCATATATATCTCTGCGGCCATCGCTCTGTATATGCGACTTCATCGGCACCGTGCAACATCAGACGTTGACAAACTGGTTATTATAATATAGCTGCGACGTTTTCTCTGTAGATTAAACCCGCCGCGGTATACATACCTCAGTGTCTCGACATCGTGCTGCCACGCGCGAGGGCACAGGTTCAATTTCAAGCGGCCCGTATACGGGCCGCTTGAAAATCGAAACGCGGCCACTATAGTGGCCGCGTTTCGATTGGTGCGGAATGAAAACTCGCGCATCGAGGTTTAGGTGCTCGTTAAAGGGACGCTAAAGAGGAAAAATAAGCTGCATTAATAACTTACCCTTTCATAATACCAGAAGAAAAGTGACTCTTACTACAAGAAAAGGTTTGATAAGGCAGAAAATACACGCCAAACGACGAGTGACCCGACGCCGCCTTGAAGTTCTTACATTGCAGCTCGCCGTGACGTCATAGATTTTTACGTCGTCTGCTCGAGCCCAGTTGATATATTTAACGGTAAAGATAGACGGAGTGCATCTTATTCAAACGAAATTTGCTACAAGCGTTATTCTACAGCGAAGCTGTATATGGTTAGGGTTCCGTGCGTTTTTTGTTCTCGAAGCACAAAAACTATTATCATCAATGGCTCATACCCCCGCAATCATTCATGCTCCCGCAAGCAAGCAAAACATTCAATGGCTCATAGCCCCGTAAGGTAGAGGCTACGAGAACTCAGCGAAGTGAAGTGAACAGTCTAATCACGCATACAAAATACGGAAAAGCATGTCATCATCAATGGTTCATACCCCCGTGAGCAATGGCTCATTCCCCCATAAGCAATGGCTCATAGCCTCGTAAGCAAGCAAGAAATGCAATGACTCATAGTCCCGTAAGGTTCATGACTACTCACTTTGCGTGAATTAGCTGCGATGACATGTCCCCTGTTGTCATTGTTGTTGATGTCAATGTGGATGTGAAGGTACCGAAAAGGGTGTGGTTTACGCGTTCCGCGTTGCAGGCATATCCCTTGCGATGCCACATCAATCCGGGCCAACCGACCATCCAGTAGCGTACGTGCATCGATTTGACATTATCAAAGAATTTGATTGCAGTTGAAAGTGAAATAATGTTCATCGATCAAGACAATAAATTAGTGTGCGTACCCTTTGTCACGACTACCACCCATCAAGACAGGAAATGAGTTCGTATATACCTTTGTTCAAAATTATGTGTCACCTCCGTGTCGTGTGCTGAACAGCTTCACTGGTCAATCACCTTCACAGAGTGGAATGGCTCAGGCTTTTCTTTTAAATCTTTACATGTAAAGAAAACAGAACAGTCATCAGCATTCGCGAAAAATTTGCACATAGAACTAATTTGCACAATGTCATTAATGTAACACCGGAAGAGTATCGGGCCAAGGAAGCTACCCTGCGGCACACTCGCTGTCAAAGGTTTTATCTGCGACCTGTTCTCATTAATTTCAACAAATTGATGTCGGCTTTCTAAGCAAGATCGGATAAGTTCGGGCGTCGTTCCTCGGAAGCCATATTTTTCCAGTTTCAGAAGCAGGAATTTAAGGTTGACTCTATCAAATGCTTCGCTGAAATCTAAGTATGACGCTAAAGCCAGAATATTTTTTTCAGTGTCCTCAAGGATAAGATCCTTTTGCATACTTAAAGCGGCAGACCGATTTTTCGTGTACCCGTGATGGCACTCGGCGAGTAAGGGCCGATTTACGCTCGAGCCGCCCATCGCCGCAAGCCGCACCGCACGCGTGCGGTCGCGCGAAAGATTGCACGTATCAAACACTTTTGCACAAATTTCGGTTTACAATGTGTAAGGTATACACTGTGTACACAATGTAAACGGTAATTTGTGCACAAGTGCTGGATACGTGCAATTTTTCGCGCAACCGCAAGCGTGCGGTGCGGCTTGCGGCGATGGGCGGCTCGAGCGTAAATCGGCCCTTAATCGGCCCTATAAGCCATGTTTCCGCATTTCGGCTATCCGCATACTACCCAAGTACGTGGATAGCCGAAACGCGTCATGTGCTGAGGCGCGTATACTGCAGCGGGGTCCTGTCTCGGGCTTGGATGGATGTTATGAGCGTACCCTTTGGAACGGGATGGTGGGTTGCGCCACCAGGCTCTTGCTATTACACTGCCTAATATCCTACCCAAGTTAAAAAAAAAAACACTATCAACTCCCACAACCATATTTTCTGACCCTCTATTGCGAACTTTGCTTTTGTACGTCTCCGTTTTTTTTTGTCGTTTCCTTACTTTTCTTCCACCAATCTTCCAATCGCCTCTTACTTTTGGACATGCCGTGAAGTCCGTGCATAATCAGCGTCGGCACATACCCACGTGAACGGCCCACGTTTTGGACTGTGCTGCCCTCGGGATTGGCCTACATTTTTGGTGGGATCGCTTTATAGCTATAGATAGCCGGAAATGAAACTGGTCTGAAAATGCCGAGAATGGTATTCGCATTATAAAAGTACGTTGTCGGACTGGTTGGCGCTCGTTTTAGATCAGAAATCGTGGCGCAGCGATGCGGACACGGACGACACGCGCCTTTCCGTGTCGTTTCTATGTAAAGTGTCCCGCGTAACTTGTGCCAAACGTTAAAGATATGCAAATGCCACGCAGCCGGACAGAACCAAGGTAATCTTCTTTGCCGTCGCTTGGAGACACTCAGATTATTTTTTGCATTTCGTCTAACTATGTAATGTGCCTTAATTAATTACACAACTTCTCAAGCATTATAATTCGATTCAACGGGTTAATGAGAAAATTGTAGAGCCACATGAAAAAACTCCCTGTACAGCTTCCTGTTTCTAAATACGTCATATATATATATACATATATATATATATATATATGTGTGTGTGTGTGTGTGTGTGTGTGTGTGTGTGTGTGTGTGTGTGTGTGTGTGTGTGTGGGAAAGCGTTTTACCAAGCGTGAAACAAGCCCGCGAATAGACGCAAAGCGCCTCGAGCGGCAATGGTCGCGCGGCAATTTTGCGTGCATTCGCAAAACAAGCACGACAGTGTTTTTCGGCCTCTCGCATCCCAATAGGCTCCAACTCTATGTTATGTATCTTTATATCTGCACCTGGATAGCACGCACCGACATTTCTAGCAAGGTGCACACGAGCTGCGGCGAGCCGCAGATATACAGCGCACGGACCACTAAAAAAAAGTCAAGTTTAAACCTTTAAAGGGTGTTTGGTTTGCCCCATATAGGGCTAACACCCTTACCTTTAAAGGCTAAGATAGGATCGTTGACGGGGTAAAACGAAGTTTTCTTTTTTGGCGACGTTTCCTGACTACAGTAATTATGATCATGGCTACGCGACAGACGACACAAAAGCCGCATGGATTAAACTTCAACAGCCGTCAAACTCTCGTATCAAATATTTCGGTAAGTATACCAGCTGCTCAGATTTAGTACACAGTATTTTTTTACCTGCAGCTTCTCTGCTCACAGGTGTATATATTTAGAGCTCGCTGTCGTGTACAACAAAATCAAAAATTTCAGCCATAAGGGTCAGGTTGTTCGCAATGGGACAAATGTGAGCACTGTCACAATGTATGCGGCAGTTTCTTTACTGCGACGAGGGACAACATGCAAGAACGCACGTTTACTTAGTTCAAACTGCCGGTACAAACAACCACAGGTGGCCAAAATAAACCCGGACCCCTGCATGCATTCGGCGTCGTTCATAACCCACTGCGTGCAGTTTCGGGAAATAAAAGCGCACGACTTATTAATCACTTCCGGAATTTAAAAAGTCCGAAAAAAAAAAACAGGAAGTCACGTCACTCGTGGCCTCCCAGATTATGGCGGCTATGTATCTCGCGCCAGGAAATACCGGCGGCAACGACGTAAATACACCGGAAAGGCACTTTCTGCGCGACTGCCGTTTAATTTCGAGGCGCGACCTTGTATCGACACTTCCGAGAGGCGATGAACAGTTATCTATTGATCGGCTAAATGCAAAACTCGGAACCATCAGCGGCGCGACTGACACGCCCGTCCGTGCATATTAAGTCGCGGGGCCTATAATTGCCCGAGCTTCCCGCAATGGGGCTGCACGATGCAATTAGGATTAACTTTTGCAAGCTATTTCATTTTTTTTTTCTACGAGCAGGCTTTGTCGCCACAAGATTATTACTATGCATGCAATGGATGCAACAGAGACACATCTGACAAAATGGTTGTTATTACTACAACGACCAAGACGGCAGCATAGCAAATCGGCCATTCTGGTGTGTGATGATTATAGGCTCGATGAAATTTATGACGTAGTTGCAAGCAGGTGATTCGTGTGGTAGTCGTGGTAATTGATGTGCACGTTAATGCAGCAGAAAGCGAATGCGTTAGCAACCTTAATTTCTTCCACGTGTTGCGTTGCGATGCAACGACATCACACATATTTAATTGCATTTTGGCTGAACCGTCATAGAAGCAAAATATATATGCAGCGCGTTTATTTTTTTCGACCTAATGCAGAAAACTGCCCCCAATCCTATACCCGAAATCTGCTTCGTGTGGTCTACAGTTAAGACTGATATTCCATATTCCATGCATTCGTCACTGCCTGCACACAAGTTTGTATTATATGACAACTTTTAAAGGAAGTTTTTGCTGTCACCGCTACTTAGTTTTTATTCAAATTTCGCTAAAGGATCGCACTGTTCTTTTTTGCTTTTGGTTCGAAGCATTCAGTAAAATATATGACATATTTAATTGACTGGTTTTTCGGTGAGACATAATCTTTTTTTTTAAACGCCGTCGTATGCGAACTTCACCATTGGAGAAGCTAGTTGCAGCAGAGACACGAACTGGCTTGGCTGCTTGTGGCAAGGAAGTCTGGACGCAAATAACTTTATTATTAAACGATGCTAGCTGGAAAATACAATCTTGTTGCTAAATCTGAGTAAGCGCGGTACATTGCAACCCGCCTTACCTTTAAGAGGGTAGCGAGCACCAAACACGCCCTTTTTTCCAAACAGAAATTAGCAAAAAAATCGGGGGTGTGGGGTGTTTTGATTATCAAAACAATTACGTTTCCGCCAGGATGTATTGTTCGCCATCAACGCCTTTCTGACGCTAAGGGTGTTATGGGCAGTAAGAACAACTGAAATACGCTTTTTCTAAGGTGTAAAGTTGGTAGTTACGGATTCAGTAAAACGCTTTACAGTGCAAGCGCTAGATTTCTCTTTGAGGAAGTTCAAACGCTGGTAGGTCAACTACACTGTAAACGAAAATAAACCCACCTGGGAGTTTTTAAGAGGTGATGTGCCCTAAAACCTCCCCTCCTCAAATATTTACTCCGATGTATGGGAGCAAAACAGCGCCATTCCCTCGTTTCACTCCGCTGGCTAGCTGCGGGAGTATTAAGGCGAAATGACGCGATTTTACTCCGCTTCAAAATCTTGTTCTCCCGTGAAACTCCGACAGGGAGTTTTAAAAAACTCCCCTCCGCCGAAAAAGGTTGGTCACGTGGCGCTTCCCATGAGGCTGTGCGCCTCGCCAGCGACCGGGCGCGTTCGGCGGAGCCGGCAGTGCTCATGGCTGACGGTTTGTTTACGTCTGTGAAGTGTCGTTCCGTGACAGCGTTTCGTCAATTTGTTTCCCGTATTTCCTTCCAGAGAGTGTTATCGGTATGCCTGACGCTCACTGTATCTCAGCTTCAAGTACATTAGCTGTGATCACTTTGCTGACAACGATGATTGCAAGAGAAACGTTTTCAAGTGCAGAAAAAGGCTTAGGTATACCTCGAAGCTGCTCACTGGCTCGTGATGTCGGTTCAGGTTCTGACTGTGTTTTCGTGCTGCGTGACCCTGGCTTGTGTTCTTCAGTACGTGAAATGCGACTTCTGTGTCCTTTTGGCTACATGCTGACAACGTCCAGTGTAGTGTTTGAAAGGACCGCGTAGCAATGGCAACAGCAGCCACTGTTCGAGTGACGACATCCGTGCTAGTCGTGTATGAATGGCGTACCCCAAGTTCATTGCGGTGCTGTGTTGCCAGTGAGAAAGACCGGAGTGCAAGCAACTGTTTTTATGTATCTGTGAACGGATATCCTCGCCCGAAGAAAAACGGTAGGACATAAATATGCGTACTAAAAATAAAGCTTCTTATTGAGCGATGTGAATCGAATTGTTATCGCGCATATAGGTTTTGGTCACGTCGTTGCTTCCGATATTGCATTAACATTACGCTCTATTCGAGACACTGATTTAGACGCATGCCTGCTGGCTCCGAGTTTAAGGATTCCCTTGACAGATCAGCGATGTAGCTCCTTTTCACAACCGAGAGAGATTGCTTGGACGCATAGAAAATAGTGCGGTGTATAAAATGTATGACTGCGCATTTTTCGGCGTTACGTTGGCTGCTGCGGGTCATGCTCACACGTAATAATTTCTTGCTACGCTACCACTATATTGCAAAAATTTAATTTTGCTATGTAGCACACGCACTTACACTTTTCTTGCTTTCTGTAACTAACGCACTACTTTTTGGCCGCGAACGCCGGCAGTGTGCGAAGTCGCTTCAGCACTCACAGAATGGCATGATAATTTTGCAAAATTACGTCACTAACTTTTTTTCTGACTATTCTGAATTAACAGTTTTGTGTTGATTAAGGTATTCTGTTACTTTCAGTGAAGCAGATCTCGTATGAACAAGCATGTGAGTCGTAATTCTGAAAACAGCACAGCTGCTCCCTAGGCGGTTTCGAGGCACACAGTATCGTGGCTATATATACTGGCACCGTTGCTTCTAGAGTATCGCGTGTACGTGGGATATGTTCCAAATTTCTGCTTTGAGCGTTTCTGAAATGTTTATGTATGTCTTGATATATGTGCTTTCATTGACTTGTTTCGCCGAATTTGACGCGGTCTCGTGTGCATATTTCGAAATTGGACCAGCAGCCTCTGCATGTAAACATGTTCGCGCAAACTCACGCAATGCCTCTTTTTATACTCCCGTTGCACCTCGAAAAAACTCCGTCAATTGCAAAGCAAAAAAAATAAAGAAAAGACAGAAAAAAACTCCCATAATTCCACGCGAGAATTCCGCTCGCACGGAGTAAAAATTCTACTCCGATCATACGGAGCATAATAAGCTCCGAACAGGGGGGTCTCTAGAGGACAAGCAGTATACTCCCACCTCGGAGTTATTTCCGTTTACAGTGTAGTAATATATTGCTCTGGCACATTCAATTATAACATTCGCCTTTAGTTATATATGGTGTAAGACTGCCATTTTCGCCGGACATCGCCTGCACGTTATGTAAATTTTCGGACTCGTCTCTCATCAAGGGGCCACGCTCTAGGAAAACAGGGGTCACCTATCGTTGGAGTAACACTAACACAAAAGTTTTGGTTCGGGCTAGTTGGGTCAAATTCAGAAGTGTGTATAAATAAATAAGGAAGAAGAAGTGCGCCGTGCAGAGCTCCGCAGCCGGATCGCCAATGCCTCTGAAGTGGGGCTTGGGCTAGACGCTGTTCCTGGTTTTGTACCGGCTAAGCCTACACTGTTGCGTCTTCTTGTCCACGTCCTTCGTGTCGTCCACAGCCGTGTCGGACTTCTTTGCCATAACATATATATATATATATATATATATATATATATATATATATATATATATATATAGAACAGACACAGACTTACAACTACACTTCAGAAAAGCCGAACGGGTGTGATATAAGCGTGCAGCTATCTGACATGTGGGACCTGAACGTCGATAAACACCGGATGGCAAAACCTAATCTGTAGCTATGGATACGCCATATCTCTAAACCATGTCGTCAGCATGTATTGTCACGCTAAGCACCGAGACCAAAAGTGTGGAACACGCAGCGAGTAGACGATAATGATTCAAAAATGGGAGTAACAGCACTACTTGCATTTTCGTGTGTTATATATCACGACCAAAGTGGCCCTGATTATATATACTTTCAGATGGAGACTTTTATACACCCTGCAGGGGAGCATGTTCACTCTCCCAGTGTGACACATTTGCTTTCTTTCGGTACCCTAGCAGTGATAGAACAATAGAAGGTTGAGTCATATATGGGAGGTGCAGTTACACCACCTCAGAAGGAGTCCTCAGCTTAATGCCTGCAGAAGCCTGTGACTGAATCATTCGTGCACAAATTTTACCATCACGTGACAAATAGTCAAGGCGGGTAGTGTGGGGTTCCTACTGCATTTTATGGTCGCGGAAAGGGTCGCCTACACGCAGCGTGTTCTGCGCCTTTAGCCCCTGTGCTTAGCGTGGCAATAGGCGCTAACGTGGCTGAGGTGTTCGCGTCCAACAAAAAAGTGTACCCACCGCGGTGGCTTAGTGGCTTATAACCCAAGGCGTATATATATAGTATATATATGTAATGCAGGCAGGCGTAAGCCGATGGGAATTTGACTGATCAGTGCAGGAGGTAGACGCCTTTGTTCTTCAGCACGCGCTGGTTACATCCATTCTCGGGGCCATTAAGACAAAAGAACAAAGAACAAAGTCCGAAGTTTATTTCTCAAAGAAAAAAAAATACAATAAGAGAGAAATGGTATGTGGGCATCAGCACTTCGTGTACATGTATAACCTTGTGGAAACAAATAGGTTTATCTAAACATATTGATGCCTCGTTTGCATGTGCGAAGACTGATTCTGTTTGACGATAGGGGGTGCGCAGTTATAATTCTGTGTGTTCCCGCGGAACCAGCGAGTGCTTCTTATGCGTGCTATGAGAATCCTTGCATAGTGATGACTACATAGCTCAAGTCCGGCGTTCTCTAGCTGGCTTAGCTATACGGGTGGGACGTGGCTGAGGTTTTCTTCGTGATTAAGTTCGTGACTCCGTGAATCCTTCACTGACCGATCACTTCGTATGCTCACTCTCTCTATATCTGAAAATAACGGGCTGTTCTTTTTATTTAAGACAAAAACGAATTTATATGTTGTGTAAAACTTGAGAACTACATCAAATAGAACGTAGAGAGAAAGAGAGAAATTATATGAAGGAAGGCACAGAGGTCGCCCTGAGCTAGTGTGCAGCTATAGCCCTCTACTCTGCCCAGGGGGAGGAGGGAACGGGGACGTTAAAGGCTCGATGAGGGATGATGATGGCACAACCATGCAGGCAAGTTCAGCATTCTCATGGTTGTCAGCAAAGTAAAAAAAAAAGTAATTCAGAAGTGTAATCTATCTGCCTTCTAGAGCACGGCTTGAGTCACGAATCTAATTGAAACAAAAAAGCACAACGAAGAAGCTTGTGTGTGGGCTTCTCCTACATGAGCAGCGCAGGTGCCATGAAAGGTATTTAAGTTATGTAAAGAGCAGCGATAAGCGGCTCCAATACTTCGAGTACATGCAGGGCGCTTTTAGCGGCTGGAGTCTGGAGACCACAGAGAATCGCGCGAATTGATTCTAACAAGTGCTTCAGCTTTATTTTTTATTTTTACGCTTTCCTTGTCATTATTTTCGGCTTCTTGCCTGTATAGTGTCGTCGGCATTACTATAGCCTTAGCATCAACTCCATGATGTAGAGGAACACTACGGCATGGCGTCGTGCCCGTGGGTCTATATACAGGGCAGCAAAGGCCACTCCGTGTCTATGCCATCCACGGGCGACGAATGATTCGCCCTGTGTGTTCTCGGCGATCCTGAATTGGCAGAAGGCGCGCTTACCGTGCTCGAGGCGGGCACAGGCAGAGGTTGTCGTGGCCCCTGCGCCCCGCTATGCAGATCTCTTGAAATCGCTCGATGGATCTTCTTACGCGAGCATTGTCTGCCTCGGCGAACCGATTGAGCTGCCTCCCTATGGGAATATTTGTCTCTTGTCATTTTTTCGGAGACTACGAATTTCCTATTGCAACTTCGGGCAATCCTTCGACGTTACTTCGTGAGTGCCAGGACAGTTGGGACATGTCAATGAAGGCGCCTCACAGTCGACGGTGTAATGCGCTGCCCACCGCAACGCTGGCAGGTCACCTGATCTCGGCACACAGCGAGCCTATCTTGAGGCACTTCCGACACCGAAGAAGCCGCGGAAGGAATGGTCGGACGCGGTGCACTACGTACACAACTTTGACAAACGCTGGTACGTAATTTTATAATCGTACTTAAAACGAAGACGAGTTTCTCTTGTCAAGTTAGTCTCTCTTGCTATTTTTTTTCTTTGGCCTCCGTATAAATTTTTATTAGCTTTATATGGATGCGGCTATGTTTCACGGTCCTCTGTGAATGTCTCATAATCTAGTTATTTGTTTGGGTCACCAGAGGATTGACGTTCTAATCTCTACTACGTATATGATTACATTGATATTGCGGAACTCGTAAAAAAAGAATGAGTTACAAGATTAACAGGCATGTGTGGTAATTCATAGCTCCGTGCACAGCTGGCCATCATAAGTATTACAGGAGTGATAGCGTACCTCAGTCGCTGCCTCCTCCTGTGACCTAATTACAGCTAAGGGACACAAATGCTTTTCAAGTCGGTCCTTCTTATCTGCTGGTGTGTCAGAAACATGAACAACAATTGAATAACACATATAACAGTTATGCTCCAAAAGCAGCATCGCCAGGCGCATGTACCAAGTTGCCATATCCTAGAATGTTTGCTGTCGTAAAAAAAGTGTTTTATGCGAAGCATATTACGAGGGCTCAACCCAGCTCCTCAGGCGCGGCGGTGACCATGAAATCACGTGACACCGTGACGTCACGACAGAGGAGAAGTGGCTTTGGCTCAACTCTTGCAAGACGGGCTGGGTGGGAATCGAACCAGGGTCTCCGGAGTGTGGGACGGAGACGCTACCACTGAGCCACGAGTACGATGCTTCAAAGCGGTACAAAAGCGCCTCTAGTGAATGCGGTGTTGCCTTAGAAACGCGCTGTTTCTAAGGCGTGCGTCTCTTGCTCAGGCGCACATTTCGTTGCCGCGCCGAACGCTGCTTTGCTCGACGCTCACCGCGTCCAATGCGGGGCGCGTAGTCGCTGCCCTGTAGCCCATTGTCTTACACCCCTTGGCGGGTCGACGGGAACGCTGTCGCGTTCCACTCTTGAAGGCGAAGAAGTAATGCATGAGTTGTTTCTTCGTCTAGCCGAACCAAATATAGCCAAGCAACAGCAGTTCACCAGGCTAAACAGTGGTTCAACAACTAAAATAAAGGCTAGTATGCTTCGCATCCTGGGCTTAACCTTACCTAAGCCACAGCCATTTTTTCTTTGCCTAAGCAAAGACATGAAGATGTAACCTTGTGTGGTGTATTGGGGTTTTGATCGTACATCCTAGGTCGTCATGCCATATCGCGAAATTCTAAAAAACACATCACGGTGTCTTTTCGTCGCGCTTGCGATTACACAGTGGTTTAGGCGACATTAGGGTAAACTTTCTCGAAAGAAGATGATAATAGTATGATTAAACCGAATGCGCACAGTTCAGCATGCATCTAGCTTTATAAATGGGGATAGATATTTTACGTCATTGTTTCCGAGGTAACCTTTAAAAGCATATCAAATACGATGTGCACCACAATGTAGAAGTCTCAGGAAAATATATAGTAAAATACGTAACTCTCAGGACTTTCCTTGATGTGGTCATGAAGTTGCATATTTTTTTCATTTTTTTTTTTTTTAGGCAAGTGACCATCACGCAACGTTGACGTATAAGGAACTGCTGTTCTCTAAGTTGCTGAGGCGTGCAAGAATCAAAAGTTTGATTGCGTCCTCGCCTTAAGTACACCCCACAAGACCGGCGTTCCGCTCTGTCTACGCAACATGCGCTGCCCGTAATTAGGCTTCGCCGTGCTCGTTCCGTGCCCAATGTGCTTTGGACTTCTTTTTTATCCTTTTCGGCAGAGGCCGTGCTTTACTGATCAACCGTAACTACATAGCTGCACCAAACGCGAGTTTCATCCGAGTGAGCTCCGTCACGACATTACACTTTTCACGCATATCAATCCCTTTTAAGAAATCTGTAATCCTTCTCTTTTTTTGCCATAGAGGAGGAAAGAGTTGGTTAGAAAGGCTTGCGTGGAACTCTCGTATCATACAATGGGGAATGGACCGAGATATTAAAGCATTCACTGGCGCGAGGAAACGAGAGAGAGAAACGCATACGAGGAAATGGCATTGAGCGCGATTCAAGAAGTGATCCGGCAATCACCGGGAGTCGGAGGAAAAAACGCCATCCCATTATGTCGGCCTTCACCTTGCCGGCTGAGTTTGTGCACCTGGACGTGATGCGCTCCGACGGCGTACCCCCTGCGCCGATTCCGAATTGCGTTCTTCCTATACCGTGTGTCCCAGCTAACGTTAACTATAGCCAAGCTGTTCAACGAAAGAAAAAAAAAGGGAGGGGGGGTTAAAAAACACGGTGCAAGGTGCAATCATGAGACTTACGGTGTTCGGTCGTCAGAGGTCCGGCAACCGAACATCGTAGGTCTTGGAAACCTATCTTGCAGCGTGTTCTCTTAATTCCTTTTTTTTTTCGTTCAACAGCTTGGCTAAATTTAGCTGGAACAACTTATATATATATACACGAGAGACGGTACGACGGGTACCTATAGCGCTTGTAGGTGTCGTCGTCTTGGGTTGGTTGTCCTTTAACAGAAACGGTAAGCTTAGCAGCTTCGTAATACTTATATAATACAGATCTTTAGATTCAGTAACGGAGGCCGTTTGCGTGTCCCAATTTAAAAGCATCTTATAATTGCCACACGTCGCCAAAAAACTAAGTTAGCATTTTCGCCCGAATCAATTGGCAGCGACTACAAGGTTTAGCATTGAGCTGGAGCTCCTTGGCCAGGGTTCTAAAAGGCCGGACCAGACGCGCGCTTGCCAGCGCGCTTTGCATTTGCCGTGCCTCGCGAAGAATGGCGATTTGAACCTACAAGACGCGCGCCAGCGCGCTCCCGCTTCGCTCATTGTTTCCGCCTAGGCAGACATCGTTTCGTATTTTTGCGAGTCGCTAGCCAGCAGAGCACCAGTATTTCTCCGAAGAAGGTATCTGCGCTCGCGCCGCGCTTCGACGCGTACGATCTGTCCCGCACCGTCTGCGCATGCGCGAGCTTTCGCGCGCCGGCAAGCGTATATACGTGTAGTTTAGCATTAACACACTGGGTGGCATGTTGGCGCGAGGCAGCGCGTGACGCGACGCCACTGGTGTTGCACAGCAGACGCCGCGCCACGGCACTCTGTAAAAATAATTTACACCGTTCAAAGTGAATAATGGTGTAAATATGTTTAAAACTTCCAACCTCACGCCCAGAAATGGTTAAAGATGTAAGTTATAGAAATATTTACGCCCTTTTTCCACTTGCGAGGGCATGAATTATTCTACAGTGCAGCTTCCAGGGGTCTCATCTCGGTGTTTTACGAAATCACACCGACGGAGAAAAAAACGTCGAAATTTGTCAGCGCCCAAGGAAAGGATTGTATTTAGCTATAAACGTTTAGTATATTCATTCCTGCTCAGACCGTATATAGAGTATGCACACAGCTGTTAATCGAAAACGCTATTACGAGTGTACGCGCGACGCTCGTGCAATCAGCGCTATCAGCGGAAGGCAGCCGGTTGAATGCACATAGCGCAGTGCAGCTTTCTTGCATCATGTGAACGATGTCGATCGCGCGAGACCTAAACGCTGACATCGTTTCGTTTCTCGCCAGGCCCTCGTGGGATGGTTCAAGGGCGCCTTCCCACCGTTCCCACTTGCGTGCCAACGTAAGGCCAACGTACTACGTAAGGCATGTTGCTCCGGGGCCGTTTCGGTCGGCGGGACACGCGGTATAGTTGAGGAACATGCAGCGGCAGCTACCGAAACAAGCGTGGCGTTGTTTCTGTTTCTGCGTGTTATTCTCTCGAAAAAGCGATTCTATTGTTTCACGGCTAATTGCTCTCCGCCTTTGCTGCTTACCAGCCTCGATGTATAGAAAGCCAAAATAGCTTGTTTGGCTACGAAACCACAGGCTCGGTTGTATAGAAGCCCCAGGCTGTTATTACATTTCCTTTTAACTCTATATGACTGGTTATCCGTGATTTTCCACTCAAACTCTGTGTGTTTTTTTTTTACTTCATTTCCTGCAATCCTAATGTAAAGAAAAACAATATGAATAATAAAAAGCTGTCGAACCGACACATCTTATTCGCAGCAGAAGAAAATATACTTCGAGCATTGTTACAATTCTTGCACGTTACGGGCTTATTTTCAAAGTATACATCTATATATCCTTTGGGATACCAGCCAAGGCTATATTATCGGAAAGCTCTAAATGTACACAATGAAGCGCTCAGATCTGTCGAGGTTAAATATTCCCGTCACGTCAATGCAACTGCATTGCTCACCAAGGCACGCACCATGACTGTGTTCGTTCGGCGGAATGCCGCTACAATGGAGCTTATTTTTGTACTTTATTACGGGAACATAAAGATTTACAAGGACAACCACCCGAAGCCCCCGTACCGATATTCCGGTAGAAATAACCACGACAAAGGCATTCGATCGTTTATCGCACGCTGTTACACTTTCAAGGGTTCTTGCTTCCCTAAAACGATAGAAATGTGGAAAAGACTGCGAAATACTGTTGTCAGTTCCACTAATGCTGATGTGTTTCTTCGCGAAGTTGAATTATTTCTTTAATCGCTGCTTGATCAATGACATTGTTTTCATAGTCTGCTTCATGATTGATGGCTTTTCTTGTCGTATGCACCCGTATACGTTTCCAACGTTGTTTTTTTTCTGCACTTTACCTTTTCATTACAAACTGTATTGGAATTTTCTACACTGCCATAACACTGCATCCGTACCTACTTCCGGTATGAGCCTGAGCAAAGTTTACGGTATAAAGAAATTTGAAAACGTCCGTAGGTCGTCTATGAATACAGTCTGTACCTTCGTTTTCCTTACACTATTTGTGAGCTAATGTCTACAGACTTGCTGTAAACGTTCTATGAACCACAATAGACTGAAGGAAATAGACGCGCTAATGACGTTTGTCTGTCAACAATGTAAGGTTCGGCGCCAGCGCACATTGCTTACTTTTTCTTCGGGCCGCATACCGACAATATGCGCGTAGGCTCACGTACTTTATCTTACAGTATTGCCCCCTGTACATTGCAATATTTCAGGGGTAAGGGGGCAACGATAAGCCTAACCAGTGGCAATGCTGAGAGCGATGTCAGAAGAGACAAATGAAGAATAAAGGAAATCGCTTCGAAGACGTGCCTTCGAAGACGAGGCGAGGAAGTTTCGTGTGCTGTAACCGCCAACTAATGCCCCTGGGAGTGGCTGTAATAGATTGCCTGCCACCACGCAGATTTTCATAGCCCTCCGCCTATGCTCTCGATGAGGATATTTATTGACATTCCCTTTGAAACGGTGCGGGTACAAATGGTCCCCTAACCTGCTTGAATTCATCAGGTTTTACTACATCTGTCGCTATCTATAGCCTTTTGCCTATCTGATATCGATTTTAACTTTCGTATTTAAGATCTCTATCCCTATACTGTACCATTATACCTGCATTTGCAATGACTCCATTTCCATCACTCCCTCCTCTGCTTTTCTTCCACCAATACTCATGACTGTCTCTTACTTATTCTGACTGCTGACCGGTTAATATTTCCGTATTCAGTGAATGCCAACGCTTTTGAATGTGGACACTCCCTTTGGGTCTCGCTGGGTGAATATCTTCGCACTTTATTACGAGTCGCTCCGAGACGTTTTTGCAGCACAGACATGCCTCATTCTCTGGCGCATATTGGCTTCGGTGTGCCCTTTGTCTTCAGGTAGCCAGCTCGGGTCTTAAATAACAAGGCACTCCCCTTTGCGTTACTATACAGATTATCCATCGTGATTTCTTTCGTGAGATTTATGTAAATATCAATTTTTTTTTCACCCTCTGCATCCAATTTACCTTCTCAATTTCTCTCACTTTCTTTTGATGACTCCTGCATGGTTGTCTATATCCACTTTCAACTACCCTGTATTTTTTTCTCATCTTCCTTCACCTGTTCCTATATTCCGTGTCCACGCTTTCGAGGTACACATATTTGTACTCTTCAGTTGTTCATTTCTTTTCATCCATCTTCCTTAGCTTTATTTTTTTATCTAGATCTGCGCTTCTCTGACTTCAAAAGAAGCGCAACCCGTATGGCACGCGCCCTCTTTCATGTAGCGGCCGAATCACCCACTAAAAAATCTAGTTGGAAAGCCGTAACAGCGGAGCTGTTCCCAGGGGGACGAAGCGATTTTCAGTGGCAGAACAAAGAATGTAGCTGAAGCCAACATTTCGACAGGAGCACTTCTCTTCGGCATGGCTGTTGGAAAACAAGGCGACGCTGTTATCTGTGTTGCATCAGGTCTCTCTTCGTGCTTTACCTTGTCTTCCAGCACCCCTCCTCCCCCCCTCCCCCTCTTACTTATTATCATTTATTGTTCTGCGCGAAGTAATGGCTGAAGTAGACACCAATCCCGCTCCATTTACGGAAACAGGGTGGATAGTGGATTTTTCTGAGCGCAACGGAGCATTTGTAAGTCTACTGCCCGGCAAGGCCGCTTTTCAACGAAAAACTTCGGTCCATAGACTATATTTCTCTCTCTAAAAGTGCTATCACAAAAAATAAAAAGGCATAAAGTTCACAAAGCTCTCCAAGAATACCTCCGAAATTTTCATGTCGTCATAGTTTCCCCAGCCCCAACACATACCGCCACTGTGAGGGAATGTATTGTTGCCATTGGATAGTAGCCTAACCCTCGCAGAGTGGTTTGGTGGTAGCAAACTACGAAGCTAGCTGTTGAATGGGAACAATACCGTGTTGTACTAGTCTGGTGGGACAGGGTATTATTGTTGGAAATACTGTTCTAACGCATGCGCAGAATATTTTCGCAAATGATCCTTTGCGTGATTTTTGGTAGTCAGATTGAGAGCTTGTCGTCACACGTCAAGAGCATTTAGTAAGTTGAGTGATCCTTAGGTGCGTTGATTGATTCTTCACGACGACACCGTCTCACCTTCACAGTAATATTTCTTTGTTTGCAAATACACGTAGTTTACATAGATAGTAATTGAAAAGAGCAAGGTTACGGTATACCTGAACTGGACAGGTAGATTTTAATTGACAATTCAAGAACGAAGGAGAGGTTGTTACCCAGCAAATCCCCGCATCGCTCTTTCCTCCTGCGGTCCCAAAACATAGTTCCGTCGCGAAATATATGTGGACTCATATATAGCCTGCCGGAGGGCTTGAGTTTTGAGGCGAAATGGGGGAACATAAATGAATATGATGGGGTGGAGCAAATGAAGGGAAAACATATACTGACGCGAACTATTTTGAATATGTATACCGTGAAAAAAAAAAAAAAGACGTGTTTAAAGATTTAAGCGGGAACTACACGTATGAGCCGCGACGTCGGCGCCATCTTGTATCTGAGTCTGGAAAAAGCCGCTACTGTTTGTGGCTGTTGCAAAGGAAGAATGGGAGGTGCTGGTTGCACCTGCGAGGACATGCAACTGAGCAGCCACAATAGAAGGGTAAAAAAGTAAATGAAGGAGAAAGTGTAGTTGAAAGTAAATTATCCGAAAACTATAAGCCTGCTGTTTTAGATTTACTATTTATAAATATGTGCTATTCCATAAAGTACTACTTGGTGCATTTACAGAATATACAATAGCGACTAGTACGACAATTCACTCGCAAGATTTCGCCTCTCGCGCAGGATACATCATGCGTCCATGCCAGCTGCCCAGTGGGCACGATGGGCCGTTGTGCCCATCGTGCCCACTAGCCGTTGTCGATAGAGCGAATATGCGAAATATTTACGGGGTCCCCACTTCTGTTTCCTGGACCGTGCGGAGGTGTTGTTAATGTGGACATGCAACTGGCCTTCGCCTCCCCCAACTTCCGAGGCGCGCTCGCCGATATCTGGCAGGTACGAATCTGGACGTCGCCTGCACGTCTCCTCTGGTGAGACGCGTCGACTGAGGAGAGAGGGAAAGCATTTATTGTACGAAGCGCCCTCGGTTTCAGAACCTTTTTGCCTAGAAATAATAGCGCCACCCCCCTTCGTAATCCGAGAGCTATACGTAACGCTGGCGCCTCATTAGCGAACAGCTCACAGAACTGCCAACCATAGTAAGGAGGCTACGTTATGGGATGACGGGGCCATAATGGAGGCACAGTGAATGAAGCAGGGACACAGTCAGACCAGGTGATTCGTATAAGTGCGTAGACATTTATTTATTTATTTATTTATTTATTTATTTATTTATTTATTTATTTATTTATTTATTTATTTCAAAATGCCTGACGGGGTCACTTTGCGGGGTATTGAGTAAGAGGGACTTAATACAAGTGATAGAAATCAAAGTAAGAACATAAACATTTTGTTTATGCCGGGCATTAGCTGTCTGGCCTATCAGCGTCTAACGACACATTACTTTAGAAAGCCAAGGTTCCCTCGTGTAAGAAAAAGAGAGCGAGAGAAAAATAACTTGGTGTTGGGGGTAGATATCTATCTTACTACGCGTCGATTGACATCTGCAACGGCGAAAGGCCACCTTCCCGGTGACTGCTGCTAATGTCTTCTGTTGGCCAAGCGCCAGACAATTAAACTAATTTCTGGGGTTTTACGTGCCAAAACCACAATTTGATTATGAGGCACGCCGTAGTGAGGGACTCCGTAATAATTTTGACCAGCTGGGGACAATGCGCCGGACCCTGGTCCCAATGCACGGGGCACGGGCGTTTCTTGCAGTTCGCCCCATCGATACGCGGTCGCCGAGGCCGGGATTTGATCCCGCGACCTCGTGATTAGCAGCGCAACACCATAGCCGCTAAGCGATCACGGCGGGTGCGCCAAGCAAACGATCCGCACCTATATATTCCTTGCTGCTAAGTGTGCACTGAGCCCCATCTGCCAATAGCAAAACAATGAACCGATGGTAACCAGCACTGATTAAGTGAGGAACTCTCTCTCTATTCAGGACAGAGGGTGCGCGATATTTTGCGGGTAGTAACGTGGCCGAGTTTCTAGGCAAGGGCTGCTGGCTCTTCATAAATAAAATTAAAAAATAGTGGAGGGAGGGGAGGAAAGAAGACTCCTGGAATTTCATGCGTTAGGAAAGGAAATACAGAATGGCGACCAAAGCCTCGTTGTATTATCGGATGTTGCCACAGATTACTCTCTTACTATGCAGCATCCATCGATCTTTTCCCGGTGAATAAGAAAATGTGCTTGTACCCAAAGAACTATGAGTGAGCTTCGGAGAAATTATGGCCCCTTCCTGTCACGTGCTCAGAATAATGTAGGTGATTCGTTCCTTCTTTTTTATTTGGAACGGTACGTCCCTGTGTTGGAACACCATACACAGGAAAATGCCTACCAGGGACAGCTGACTCACGCTATTTTGGAAAGACCATTTTTTCCCCCGATAGCTAAAAAGGCTGGAACTTGGAAGCCTGTAACAGTGAACGCGCATTTCCTCGGAGAGGTTTTTTGAATACTTCGATGCTCGGAGGAAGTCACCTCAGGAGAGCCGCGCGAGCTGTCACTGACGGCAAGTCGCTTGACGCGGCTGCGAAAACGAAAAAAAGTCGGTGCGAGGAAAGAGCGGAGGGAGCGATAAAGGCGGGGACAGGGGGCGAGACGAATTGGTGGTTCCGAGGAGGAAAGTACACACCGAACAGACAGGAAGAGAACTGCCGGTTACGACAAAGGAAAGATAGCAATGTGGGAGTGTCGAAAAGGGGGAGAGGTGAGAGAGTGACAGATAAGTGCCCGGAACTTTCGCAACCACTTGGGAAGCAACAAGCACGTAGCAACGTTGGTGACGGTCTCTGCTGTTGCCATCGCCTACAGGGCGAAGAAATCAGAGAAGCGAGACGCGCGAAACACACGAGCTGCCACCCCGAACTTGACAACGGAACGACTGCAAGAACCCGGCGAACGAGTGAACAACCTTCGTCCCCCAAGGGAGAAGGATTGGGAGACCGTAGTAGCGTAGTAGCGGTAGTACGGAGGGAGAAGGCAATGCCCAGTGGACGAGAAAGAGTTTGGTAGTCAAAGAGGGAGGGAGAAAGGAGTTTCACTCTTTCGGTGGCCACGGCAAAACAGCATTCCCTCCAGCTGCCAATGATGGGGGAAGGGAGGTGACAAAGGGAAGGTGAGAGGCGACAGTGGCGAGAAAGTTTCCTGCTCCGTACGGGACCCGTTGTGACGTGCAGAGAGAGAGAGAGAGAAAGAACGCGAGTGAGAGGGAAACAGCGTATTTCGACGGAAAGGGGCCCTCAGCTGCCAAGTTTATCACAGCGTGCGCGGCGTCGGGCCGTGAACGAACAGACCGGAGGGGCAAACGCCGACGGGGCTTGCTGCAGAGTTGAGCCGTTCTCTGCATGTCCGAGTGAGTACGTACTTGGGGGGTGTGGTGTAGCAACAGCGGTCTCGTCGGAGAGCGAAGAGGATCAGCCACAGCGCCATGGAGGAATCGGGCAACAAGGTGTGGCACATCGCGTACAATCTGTTTCTCGTGCTGTACTACATCGTCGAGGCGATCGTGCTGAAGTTCGTGCCGCGCAAGTACCTGCACCGCAAGAGCGTGGCCTGCGAGACGGTGCTGGTGACGGGCGCCGGCAGCGGCATCGGGCGCCTGCTTTCGCTACGGTTCGCGCAGCGCGGGGCGCGCCTAGTGCTCTGGGACATTGACCGGGCGGGCAACGAGGAAACGGCGCGCTTGATCCGCGAAGCCGGCGGCAAGGCCTGGCCCTACGTGTGCAACGTGGCCGAGAGCAAGACCGTGTACGAGACCGCGGCCCGGGTCCGCGAGGAGGTCGGCCGCGTCGACATCGTCGTCAACAACGCCGGCGTCGTGTCTGGCAAGCGGCTTCTCGACCTGCCCGACGAGATGATCGTGCGAACATTCCAGATCAACACCCTGGCCCACTACTGGGTAAGTAAGTGCGTGCGTGCGTGCGTGGGCGCACGGGCAGGTGCGCGAAAACGCGTGCAGCCTGAGAACGCGGCAGCACGTTACGAGTAGTCGTGAATTCCTTCCGTGACGACTTCGTCGCGCACGCATCTGGCATCGCCTCAGATCTGGCTGCAGCTGCCGTGGCAAATGCTGTTGATCAAGAGCATGTCGGGTAGAGGCAGTGACACGTGTTGTACGTACCTGCTGCCATTTGACTGTATACGCGTTGATGAGAGCCGGGAATGCGCACCGACACATCAATCGCGCCAACGTCGTAGGCAGTGTCGCCAAGCCTGCTCTTGAGGCACGTCTAAAATACTCAGCACGCGCTTTTTTCGTGTCTGCCGAATAAATACGCGATTGCGGATGTTTTTTGCGTGGCCCGACCAGTCCACAAATCGAGGCAAAACCTTTCACCGCTTGAAGCCAGCGTTCTTAATCTCCGTATCGCCCAGACATATAAATAAATTATGCAGGTCGTATAACACTACGTACGTGTCATAGCTGCTATCTTTGTAAACGCGCCGGCGAGCGCATACCGTGGATGGTGTGACGGGCTGCGCACACATGTGCTTTCGTTCTGAGCGTTTAGCGTTACCAGCGCTAAGGTTAGCGAAACGCTCTGTGTTGGGCAGGACGACCATCTGTACCTAGTTTCTCCAGCGCTACCAACCACCGCCTCAGATCTCAGATCGTTTCCAGTAAGCGCCCATTTCAGCGTTCCGCAATGTAAGCCAGTGGAGAGATGTGGATACTTTATCAACGTACAGAGCATCGGGAGCTCGCCGCGGTCCCCACATGTGATAGGCGGTGCGTTAATCCGGTCAGCTGCCAAAAAGACCCGGGCAGGACTATAACGTCCTGGACGTAAAGTGAGATCGTAGCCACATAGCAATATTTGGCTCATAGTTACTCGTACTTATCTTTTAGCGAGTCCGTGAAACTGAAGCAAGCGTCTACAACGGGGACCGTTAAACAACTTTCGGGCCGGTGTATAGATATGCACCTGTTCGAAAGCGTAAGGGCTGTGGCAACACATGCGTTTTCTATGCCCACTTGCAACAGCCTGAAAAGCACCTGTGCCTCTCTCCAATGTGAACCGTTGCGAGACAGCGACATTAAAGAGCAAGAGATAACACAGTGTTACCCTTTCAAGGGCAGTGTTTTTAATGAGTTGGTTTGGTGCTGTTGCACAAGTATTATATTCCTCTCAGAGAAAGCTTTAAAAAGTATATACATTTCGATTAATTCGGGTATACTTATTAGCTCGTTGTGTATAAGCAGTGAAATCGTTTCGCCCTGCCAAATATCTAAAAAGAGACCCCAACGCGTAAAGCTCCTTTGAATTAACGTTGTGCACGTTCAAGATTATTTAGGAGAATGCCATGAGTGGACTCTGCCGTTCAACGCCAGATACAAGTGTCCAAATCTGTCATGAACCTCTGTGGGCTTGTATATCTGTTCCTATACGCGGCCCTGCGGTGTCGGTTTTTGGCTGAGCTTACGAAAGCGAAGTGAATCGTTCCCGATGTAAGTGACGAGCTGCGGTGTTTCAGTAAAAAGACAGAGACTTAACACGTTTGCGCTGGGTTCACCAGTACACGTTGTTATGCTGACTATCAGCACGACCCCCCCTCCCCTTCGCCTCGCCCAGCCCCACTGGGTGGTGCGCCAAGAACCGGAAGTTGTAGCAAACCCACAAATAACAGTATGCACGAATAAACCGAAGAGCTGAGCCGGTATAATGTAACTATTCGATTCTGGGGATTTTCCTTTTCACAGCGGTGGAGTGTGAACGGTGAACGATGAAATAGAATTTAAAAAAGCGAAAGGCGATTCCTTATATTATACCGACCCAATAATTGAGTAATTGGTACACTCAATGGTCAGGCACCCTGTAACCTGACTGCGGAAAAAGCAACTACCATTTGTGGTTATTGGAAGGCAGGAAACGGAGCATTCTGCTGGCTGCATTATGACACCCGAACAACGGCCAGCAAGGGGGCGGGGGGGGGGGGAGCAGCACTAAAGATGGAACAGAAAAATAGGAAGTACAGAGCCAGAAAAGAAGTGAAGGGGGACTATTTCGTATGTCAGGTTATTTCCAATGGGGCAATTTACTCGGGACGTGAACAACGTGAGGGCACGTGCTCGGCCTAGTACGCAGGATATACATATAAGCCATTGTGTTGACGGTGAAATGCACGAATTTGTAGGGTCCCCACCTTTGTTCACATGTTTGAAGTGGACGCAGGCCTTGCCCTCGCTTTCTCCAATCTCCCAGGCTCGCTCGTACGCCGATATTGGGCATGCGTACAGATCGGGGCGACACTTGTGCGTCTCCCCTCGCGAGACATGCACGACGGGCGCGTATTGAATCTCGGAGTGAAGAGGGTATGGGAAAAATCGTTATTGTGTGCAGTGATTTGGCTTCAGGACATTTCTGTCCATAAATATGATTGTCCCGTTTTTCAGTATCAGACGCGGGGTGATGTGGTACGTGTGGTCGGTTGTTTACAAGAACAACAAAAAATGAATAATAATAATTATAAAATACAGAAAATGGCGCATTCATGGGATCACCAGGCCTGTGTAAATATAGGATTTAATGGGTTAAGGACTATGTTTCTTCATCTTCGAGCTCAGTCTTACGTTTTCACCATTCAAGCGCTCTTGCTTAGACCCAATGCTCAACAAAGCGTCGATGTTGCTGTTTATTAAATAATGAAACCATGGGAAAATAGGAAACCGTATGACTGGCTATTGCAATATCTAAAAAAGAATGATGCGAAGGCGTGCCGTGACAGCTGGCGAAATATACTGCGGTATTCGTTGCGAGTAAATGCACGCAGTTGGGCTCGAGCAATCCACTTTCGAGAGGAAAAAAGAAGTGCGAGTCGTATTCTTTTGTGGAATACTTTCCTCTTACTGATTCCCCTGTGATTGTCATTGACCGTTTTGCCCACCAAGCTACAATAAACCCTGATTGCAACTCTTACGAATGTCAGCGAGCTACTGTATTTAAGATGCGATACCCCCCATGTATGTAATACTTTCCTCTTACTTATTCCCCTGTGATTGTCATTGACCGTTTTGCCCACCAAGCTACAATAAACCCTGATTGCAACTCCTAAGAATGTCAGCGAGCTACTGTATTTAAGACGCGATACAGGTGTCGCTGTTCTTATTTTAAACTTTCTTGTGGTCGAAACGATTATCAAAACACTTTTGTGAGGCACGTTTCATTATCATTTGCCGCGTTCGTTACGCACATATTATTTTATGGAAGCGAATTTCTTCCTCTGATTCTCCCGTCGTTATTAATGTGCACTTATTCGGCGCGTGGGATATGCCTGACGTCAAAGAGCTTTTACACCATTTCACAACGTTGGTTAGGACTGCTTCTGACAGCTGCGCGTTCGTGGTCGCTGATTGGTTAGTGCATACCTGTGTTTGCTTCTTGGCGTATTTTTTTCTCGAATTTTTGTTTTTGTTTCGCTTTAACATCTCTGTTTACGTCGACGCTATAGCCCGAAGCGTATGCCTCCCACCACCGACGGAAAAGTAATGCTGGTTGGTTGCCCGTTGTGGTTCTCGCAAATTTGCAACTTAGAACGATTTCATTCTGTTCTTTGTGGCCGGTACGGCAGTGGTTTCTGCAGGAGAAACCAAAATCAAGCCAGTGAGTTTCGTGGTACTACCAAGAAGCCACAACTTCAAGAATAAACTTCTGCGAAAGTACAACTTGCGAGCCGCGTTTGGACGAATGAAAAAAAAGAAAGAAAGAAAGAAAGAAAGAAAGAAAGAAAGAAAGAAAGAAAGAAAGAAAGAAAGAAAGAAAGAAAGAAAAGGGGGCTTACGGGGGCGCTATTTCCGTTCGTGTGAAGAAACCTTGGGGTGCATGGTGCATAGTAGCGGCAGAGTCAGATCAAGGTGCGGCGTATAGTGATGCCGTAATCGTAATCTCAGCCATCAAACAGAACCTTGAAGTTTCACTGTCGAGAATACCTCTCCCCCTTCGACCCACATTCCTCTTGAGCTGCCTTACCGTGATCTTCCAGTAAACAGTGGTATTCCAGAGGAAGGCCGTCCCGGTGGTATAAGACAGGGTTACGAGGGCTCGTATTCATGGAGAGCACTTACGCTAGAATTGTTCGCAAGACCAAATTCCACCCGATCCTGATGCTGGACGTATACATATGAGCATAAGTTTACTTAGATTTGTGCATATAGCTACGCATAGGTGACAGGGATATAAGGATAAATTTTGCAATTATAACAATTTTACTAGTTCCACGTTTCCGTGGTTTACAGCGCCAGCTTAAAGGCTACAAATAAATGCGCATACTTTTCTACACGCATGCACATAAACTACAAAGCGTTAGGACAGCCTTCTTCAGCAAGAGAAACCAGTAATAACTTAAGTAACGAAAACAGCACGTTCAATGCACCAGGTTTAGTAAAACGTTACTGGAGAACGTGAGTGTAGACCTTCATTAGTAGGTAGGAATTGTTTGGTGTTTAGGCAAACGATAGACTACCATTTAAAATCCGTAGTTTGATCATACTTAGGGGAGGCAGCCAGCGAATGGCAAATAGCACTTACGAACGATAAAATTCGTGAAAGTTTGGCCGTAGATGTTTATTACATGTGTTAATTCCCTCTTGAGGCGTTGGCAGTTTGCCCGGTATTCGATGCTCGCTCGAAAGAAGTCACGGTTTGTAGGATGACGCGTGTTGTGAGCCATATCCCGACGGCGACTAGGCAATAGTCCGTGCCCTTGCCCGGATTAGGGCTGCCGCAGTTATACAAGTTATACAAGGCGGCCGCGTATTCGTGGACTTACGTGATGGCGCGTGCGCGTGTTCGTTATGATTACTGTTCGGCAGCAAAGTCCGCGAATACGTTGATCGTTGCTCTGCGAATTCACAATGACTTGATGAAAAAAAAGAAGAAAATGCAAGCGCCGGAGAAACGACCGCAATGTGGGAGACTCGCTGGCTACACCGCAAGTCGCACGTACAAAGGAGGGCAGCGAGCCGTCACCCCGATAGCCGTGGCGGAGCCAGCGCGTTCACGCGCTGATAGATGTGGGCATCGGACCGGGCAAACAAGATCCGTGTTTGCGCTGTCCAGTGTGTGGCGGCGGGTCGGAGTCGCCCGCACGTCCCGGTTCCTCCTTGCCCCGGCCGGACTGGAGCGTTCGCGCGCTTATCACTCCAACCCGGCAGTGCTCCTTGGCGGCCTTGGGGAGTGACTGGAATACCCTGCGTGAATTTCAATACTGGGCGTTATTGCGTAGGAGCGCTGGCGATTCGCACCTTTCTCTTTGTCTGACGGCTTTGTTATTCTGGACACTTCGTTGTCTACATTCCCCTTCCCCCGGTGCAGGATCGCCAACCGGGCTAAGTCCTGTTTAACCTCGCTGCCTTTCATTTATCATTCTCGCTCTATCTATCTCTACTTTTCTAAGACTTAGAAAATGTCCGCCTTTCCCCTTCTCCTTGCTTTCTCTATTATTATTATTATTATTATTATTATTATTATTATTATTATTATTATTATTATTATTATTATTATTATTATTATTATTATTATTATTAGTTCAGTTTCCTCTTGTCCTTGCTTATTAAGGACGTTGGTGGGATGACGCGAATACTCGACCTCGCTGGAACATTCTTTCCAAGGTACGTTGCGCCCTGACTGCGCCGGTTGCCGAAACCGTTCGAGTCTGCGCGACCTCTGCTGTAGAAGGAGGTTGCATCTAATTATACGGAGGCAGCGTGTCTGTTTTCCGCTAAGGACGTCCCGCAAGGATCGCGGCCCCTCTCCACCCGATGTCCGTCGTCGGTGACGGCGCTTACCCTTTGGATTTACATTCCAAGCATTGCGAACTCGGAGCAGCCACACGCTGACAAAGCATTCAATTAAGCAGCACTCCGCGCCAAAAGCTTACGGACCGCGGGATCTGAGAAAAAGCTGAACACTTCCGCAGCTAGTAATCGGACTACGAGCCTGCACCAGAATATACAAGGACAACATAGCGGCCGTACGATTTTTACTGGCCATACGGTCACAAACTGTTCCGAATTTCAACGTTTCTTTTTTTTTTTTTTTCGAGACATCGCGGTCCGCATACTTTTGACGCCGACTGTACGTGCACTAAGAATCGCGGGTTCGCTGCGCTGAGATTGGAATTGCATGGCAGATTTCCAAAATGTCAAAGTGGATGTGGATGGAAGTTCAAACTGGATGGAAACGGAGAAAAGGCGAACGCGATTGCCTGAAGCAGACATATATACAGACGCTTCTTCGGACCGGTATACAGCCGTAACCTTCGAAAGTGGAACAGAAAGCTGTGGGCCGTACGGCTGGTCGGGTTTCGTATTGCCACGACGATGCGGTGACATTGCGGAAGAGCATCGCGCCGGTAAAGGCCACAGGTCAGCTACGATGAGCAGGAAAAAAAAAAAAAAGAGAGGGAAAGAGGTGCTAGGCGGCGAAAGTTGACGGAAAGACGTGTATAGTAGTCTCTCGCATTTTTCGAGTGCGTCAGGCGAGATCGCGGTGAGTGGCGTGAAGTTCTCGCCTATTCGTGCAGTGGCTTGCGGCAGCTGCCGCTCTGCGATAAATTAGGAGGCCTTGTGGCGTCCTTTTCTTTGACACAGCGTGACGAAGCCGCGCGAACTGATTTGCGTTCTGCGGCCTTTGGGGTTGACGGCGGAGCAGTCGCATTTCTTCGGCCGACGAGGCTGTACTGATATATGGACGACATTGTTGCGTACACCCTACAAAGAGGCCGCACGGCGGCCTCCCAGAATAGTTTTGGGGCGCGTGTTTTAGTTTCCATAAAAAGGCGCCAGCTCCGGGGGCGAAGAGAGGGAAGGGGAGGGATTCCACGCGGCACTCTTGAGGAAGCGGGAAGCGGCCGCCGGCTATGCGGATCAATTTGAAAGACCTGGGCCTCCCTGCCGTAGCAACAGTTCGCTGTCGGAAGGACAGTCGTGGCTGTCTTTGTCGCTTGCTGCTGGCTGGAACAGTGGCCCGTGCTTCAGATCATGCTGTCAGCTCCATGGCGTCGGCGGCACGCAGCGAATCCCACTGGCCAATTCGCTGCCGCTTTAGTTTGATGTGCTGGCTGCCGTATGTCCCTGATCGACTGATCGTACCACTCGCATGCAATCAATCAACGCGTGTGTTGTGCACCCGTAGAAAAAAAAAAATGCTCCATAGGAATCTGTCGTTAGGTAATCGCTAGTCTTGATTGCGCGTACATGGAACGGGTCACCGAGGCCGAATTTATTTAGGCGTTAGAACTGTTTTGTGAATACGGGCCAGTGTTTACAAAGATGTATTTACAGAGAAGTTCTTACGCTAAACCTGCTCGTAAGGGCAGGTGACAGTCCATGGCAAATAAAACTTACAAACAAATGCTTCTCGTTCACCAATCATATGCCATCACGATTTGCGATGAACTACTTTTGTGAATAGCGGACCAGCCAGTTCATGTGATTTGCGACATAACCACTGTAAAACAGTACCCGTAAAACAGAACAGCTATAACTGCGGCTCGACCAGTGAATAGTGGATGCTTCTGCGTAGAGTGTATGGGAGCAACTGACGATAAGCCACAGGAGGCCGCGGCGGTCGTTGACCCTCCCAGCATCTGCAGTCCGATCTGAGCCGGCTTCGGTTGTCGGAAGAGCCACGGACGCCCAGCGCAAGGGCCTTCGCGTTTCGCGGCTCATCGCGATAACAAGAAACACGGCGGCCGGTTTAATCTTACGCGCCGTAACCAGACCTAAGCTGCGACTCCGTTTCTTTTTCCTTATTTCTTCGCTTTCAGTTTCTCCTTACGTCTATTTCTACCTGGGCAGAAAGTAGTGGGAGAAGGGCATAAATGTGATTTAGCGGCGCTTTTTGGTGGTGCTTCGTAACTTTTGCTGTTTTGCTGCAACGGGAGCTGTTATATCGAAACTCAGTTTATCTTTTTTTCCCTCTCTCTCTCTTTTTTGTATCCGTATTTTTTATTACAACGTCGTCGAGTCGTCAGGCCACCTCCTCATCCTCTACTGCACTCTCATCATATGACGGAAGAAAACCCAAACGTTTGTCCACGACAGCCACTGTGGAGAACTCGCGCCCCTTCGGCAATGCGCACCTATAGCAGCCGGGGGCAGAATTCACAAAGTTGTTTGTTCGTAAGGGCTCTTTGCCATTGGTCGACTGCCTTCGCTAATGAGATGTCCAGCATAAGGATTGGCTGGAATTAGCTCTTACGAACAAACGTAGCGTGGTAGCTTTTTTGTGAATGTGGGCCAAGTTGCCCTATAACCACTCAGTTATCACGCACCATTCGCAGGCTCTTGAGATTTGTGGCGTCTGTTCACGCATTTCCTTAGGGAACACTTAGCCAGCGGACGAAGTCGACGTTGCACGTTTGTGCTTCCAGCGTAACCTAAAATTTTTTTCTTTTTCTTTTATCAAGAAGACAACCCCGTTATTTGAGGAATATAGCAAGTGAAACAAGGTAGCGGACGAAGTCGACGTTGCACGCGTCTACTTCCCCCCAGCGTAACCTAAAAAAAAAAAAATGGTTCTTTTTTTTTTTTTGAGAAGACAACCCCATTATTTGAAGAATAAAGCAAGCGAAACAAGGACATTCGCTGCGAGGCCCTGTTGTCGTCGCAGTAAACTAGTTGGGATTTCGTGGCACGGTGGTCCACACTTTGCGCGGAGTGTGACGTCATGTTTCCATGACGTCACACGTTGGGAGCGTTGTGGCCGGGGGTAAAACCGGCTTTCAACATATTCACCTTCTCGATCGCTCCCGATGCCCCTCTGTCTTTTTTGACGCTTAATCAGCGCTAGTCTGCGGGCGCTGTTCCTCATCGGTATCCCGGAAAGACGAGTCTCGGGGAAATTATGTCAGCGCCGCCTCCTACCGCGAGGTGCGCGTCATGGTTGGAGCGTAAAGCTGTTTTTTATCTGTTCTAGTCTAGTCCTACGCAACCAGTTCCCATCCGGAAACACATTCTCTCTTCACGCCACCGAAAAATGCGAACTTCCTCAGGATTGGCATCTTTGTGCTTAGCATCTCGTATACCTCATTTTAGCGATGCTCCCGATTCTTAATGTGATATAGTTAGATCTCGAAAAAAGTATCAAATACACCAGCAGCAAACTGGTATTACGGACGGAAGAGTGGCGAAAGAAATGTGTTGTTCCAGCCTTCCGGGAACGCTTGCCGAGTCCGGGCGTCGATCTTCCGTGAATTTCGACAGGGGTCTGTAAACGTTTCTCCTCGAAGCAGTTTATTTGCTCAACATGCATAATGCTTGCACGACGGCGCTCCGTTCGCGTATATACAAGTGCGGCGTCCTCGCATTTCATCACCGTCCTTCGCACGTGCGAAAGTCCAGAAAACAAACGAACTATTTCCCTCGGCGTTCCGGTAGCGCTTGCTATAGCGTACTACTTTATGCGCACGTGCCCCAACGTCCTCTCCTGGCATTATGCCGAGTTATTCTACGAGTTCGCGCACCCGACCTTGTGTCTATAGCTTTATTCATTTTTTTTTTTTTGTGCGTGTTCGTGTGTCGGCATGTTGCTGTGGGCGCCAAGGTTGATACATCAATCGGAGGTCACTGCATATTGTTGTGGCTATAACGTAGCTTCCTTCGCAATAGAATGATCTCACGGCGAGTTGCACCAGTACGGGAAACCCGATCCAGCAGTGGCGTATTCCACTAAGATACGCAGCGTAAATATATAAGCATGTTGTCGACAAATTCGACTTCGCCCTGCCATCTGCTAGCCGCCTGGTTAGCTCAGATGGTAGAGCGGCTGCCCCGGAAAGGCGGTGGTCCCGGGTTCGAGTCCCGGACCAGGACTAATTTTTCTTCAACCCTAAGGCTTTTCTTTCGAGAAACCCGTATGGGTTTCCCTTGTAGCAATTGCTACGAACAGGTGGATGTCTGAATTTCCCTTTATTCATATAAGCATAGAATTTGCAACTCCGGAACCGCGAGCTGTTCCGTTCAGCAAGCGGAAGTCGCCTGGGGTTCGCTGGCGAGGATCGGATTCCTCGGTAATCGAATGTGCGGAAAATGACCGGGTTTTAAACCACCAGGATCGGTGCGAATCGGGGCCCGTATATTCGCAAATAGATCTCAAGCTCGAATTGTTCGCGAGAGCAAGTTCCCGCCAATACCGATTCTGGAGGTATTACTAGCGAAGGCGATCGACCTGCCTACGGCAAAGAGCATTTGGTAAATATTAATTAGGCCCCACAATGGGGAGCAATACATTGCCTGCATGCGGTAGTAGCAGACACAGTGCTTTATCGTTTTACTGCTATTGGGAGACACATGGGGCAGGCCTTGAATCCTCGAATTATTCCTGCTATATCGCTTTCCTAATTCGACTGGATATATAGATATAGCCCGGTCCCCTTATATATATATATATATATATATATATATATATATATATATATATATATATATATATATATAGAGAGAGAGAGAGAGAGAGAGAGAGAGAGCGAGAGAGTCATCTGATAACTGACACCAAGGACAACACAGGGGAGAGATTACTTGTGCTTAATAAATGAAATAAATGCGAAGGTTGTGGGAGCGTTCCCCACCTGCGGCAAGTTGTTTTTTCATCCACTTTCATTTCTTTATTTCATTTAGTAAGTGCAAGGAATTTCCCCTGTGTTGTTCTTGGTGTCAGTGTTTGTTAGCTTCTTATCAGTAAAAATCGAGCCCCTCGGTTAACCCCGTTTGTCCTCGTTCACACACACACTCGCATATATATATATATATATATATATATATATATATATATATATATATATATATATATATATATATATATATATATATATATATATATATATAGGCCATTTACCCACTATTTACAGCGGCACCATAGGAAGTCATTGTGCATAAAAGCCAAGCTTCGACGGTGGCCTGGGACGGACGCGCCCGTCATGATCGCGGCGGACCTCGCGAGTGGTCAAATAATCGCCAATAAACTCTTTATTTCAATTAATCTTGGTGGCTAACGTACATTTAACTGATGACTCTATCGCACATGGTACAATCGCGTAATTAAACTCAGTCAGTGCTAAAGGCATGTCCACTTGGCAGGAAACCTGTAACAGTATCACTACTTTCTATAGATATTCGTTCCCATATATACATTTGGGTTTCACATTATGGTTTTCTATATTCCATTGATGTATTTTAGGAAGCACCATGAGTACAGTGGCAATGCATTTTGCCGCAGGTTAAGCGATGCGACTCATACGGAAGTATGAAAAATTGTCATTCATTCAAGGGGTCGCATTGGACAACTCTCTTTACAGACGTCATCTTGTTGGAGAAGAAAGGAACATTACTGTGTGGACTCAAGTCCCAAGGGCTCTGTATTTAAATATGCAGGTCCCGTATTCGGATGAGAAAAAAGAAAAGCTCTTGCGCGAGAATTTTTCGTAAGAGCAAATTGCTGCCAATCCTGACGCTATATATATATTTTATTCGAACGCTTACGAAAGAAAGGCATCGTGAATTCGACCCGAAATCTTTGGAGCAACCTCATTAAGGCTACCTCACTGGGACCACCAGAGCTCTTTCGATTCGAGCGAGCTCGCATCGAAAGTGCTCTGGACAAGTATCTTGCGCGCGTGAAAGCGCAAAAGCGCTCCGCAATTTGTCCCCCGAAGCGATCGGGGGCAATCGTAGAGCACGAGCACCTTCGGACTCTGATAATAAGCTTTCAGTGTGGCGTCGACTGACCGAGATGAAGTGTATCAGAGCGCTGCGCGATAATCCCTCTCCGGATGTCTTGATTGAGCACTTTTTGTGGTCCTGCCAGCAATTCCAAGATGAAAGAGACACTCTCCTGAAAAATCTGCAAAATAAGGACCTCCCGCATGCGCGCCTGCAACACCTTATAATTCCCGAGGGATCAGTTATAGCCCGCAAAGAAACTTCACGTCTCCTCATCGAATTCTTAAGAGAGACTGGTTTGATGGACATATGGTGAAACCTTTCAGCGGTATTGTGCGAGACGCTCGGGCGGAGTAATTGCCGGCCTTGTTCGCCAGGCTAAACCCGCCTGTTGCTACAATTCACCACCACCACCACCACCACCACCACCACCACCACCACCACCATCAAGTGTTTCGTTCTGGGAAAGTATATATGCCGATATTGAATGCATGCTTTGTCTGATAGCGGGCGTACGTTGCACCTCCGGGAGATGTATAGTTCGCGTGGTATTTCCTAAAAAGGCTGTTCAAGGGAGATCATGTGAGTGGGCTTACACATCGAGCGCAAGACTTGGGCGTCTTCAGATTTCTGGCGCTGTATTCTATCCCTAAGATGTGCGATTAAAACAAAAATAATCCGCCTATTACTTCCCTGCCTCAGCTCCTTTTGCGCGAACACCCCCCTCCCCTTTTTTTAAAATATTTTTTTTCGCTCAGCAACTTCCCACCTCTTAGACAATGGTGGTATGTGCGAAAACTAGCCAGCCTGAGAAAAAAAATAAAAAAAGCAAAACTTAAATGCGGCACTTACGTCGAGTATTATTGTACCGTCGTAGGTTGTAAAAGCATTTTAGTTGTCCGCGTGGCCTTGTCTCTTGCAGCATAAGTACACGTGCACAGTTGACAGAAACGCGGTGGATATTTGCGTGCAGGAACTTGTGTGATAAATGTGTGTGCACGTTATCGACCATCCAACTTAATAGTAGGGCTGATCACGTTGTTGAGTAGAGCGATGCCATGGCATCGCGATGTCGCCGCCATCGTTTGAGGAGCCGAAATATTAGCGTGAGGATACTTTCGGTAACGACGAGGTTATGAAGCCGAAGCTAGTGCAAAAGAAGCTTAATATTGTTTGCGCAGACGTCATCACGTTCGCAATGCTGGAGAACCAATGGCTATTTGATTGCCTAATCCTTCGAGGTCACCGTGCGACCTAATCGTTGAGTCAGGCTCCCGACTCCTCACTTTCTTCTTGCGTCGAAACTAGCTTACTGTTCTTGCCACCGTGACGTCACGACAGCTGGGTATGGCTATCAGCGGAACGCCAATGAAGTGCACTGGTAAAGGACTGCTTTGCCAGCGTGCCTCGAAAGAGTTGCTCACCGTGCGTGGTCCCAATTATGACGTCACGGGCAGCCGTTATCTGCTATTGTCCGGCTGGTGTTGGTAATTGGGCGCCCGCTTACTTCCTCGCTGTCGCAACCGTCTGCTCGCGAAGGCCGACATCGGCGGGTCTTCGATGTGACGTCACGATCACGGCTGCCGTCGTCTGCTGCTAGGCCGCCGCGTTTGAGGCCGTTCACCACGCGTCCCTGATTTCGACGCCGCCGCCGCAGGAGCAGCCAGCCTCCCAAGCAGTGCCGGTTGGTGTGGTCGTTTGTTTGATTGTTTGTTTGTTTGTTTGTTTGTTTGTACACTTCCACATTTGTTTAAGCTCCGAGTACCGCCACACTAAAGGAAAGTGGCAGCACACCAGTCGTTCCTGGTTCTCGAAGGCGCTCGCTTTAGAGATAGTCTTCCTGGAGGTCTGGAAACGTGCAACCTTTGCGTTTTACTTTTGCTTTAGAATTATGAGCGTAAAAGGTCGACTCAGGTTTTCACGCATCGCTAACATTAGGACACAGGCACGACGAGGAAAGAGGAACTCTCCTTTATATGTGATCATTTTCCGCCGTGAGCGCGCGTTCCTTCCTTTCAAAGTGGATTCGGGCTAATACACAATCACCGCCGTTGCCGGGTTCGAGCCAACTCGGTCACTGCGGCGTGTATAGCTCTTCGTTCGTTTTATTTTGCATGTTTTCCGCTTGGTTTGCCTGAACGCGGCGTACGTCAACGGCGAAAGTGACGATGCAAGGTGCAACCGTTTCTGGCTTGCCGAAGGCGCCCATGTACCGAGCTTTCCTGGAGGTCTGGAATTGCTCAATCGGCATTGTTTCTCCATTTCTTTCCCGCTTCGGATACGGAAGGTCGATTCGCGTTGCGACGCGTGATCGCCATTACGGAGGGGGACATTCCAAGGAAAGGGAGGCCTTTTATTCCTCAAGTAATCTGATTGCCGTGCTTGAATTGCGTTCATTCCTTTCGGAGTGAAATGCGCCATATTTCAATCATGAGGCAGATGCGAGTCCAGACGAGCGGTACGTAGGCCTACGCGCACAGTCATTGCTGATGTGGAACTTATCCATTCTGACCTCTTTCTAGCTATTCGCGCCGGACATTTTGGGCACATCTACGTGCTGAGAAGCTGGTATAGAGATGACAAAGAGTGTACGTCAGGGGGACTGGCGATTCGGCTATAAACCCGCAAAGCAGTGCAGTGAAGGAAACAGCGCTGCACGATTGACGGCAACATTAGCTCACTGAGGTGTCCGAAGCCGCAGGGTGGTGTGTGTGTTTGTAGGGAGGGGGGGGGGGAGGGGGAGGGGGCGGATGGCATCTTCGGCATGATTGTGTTTGCAAATACTCGGTCAAGTACTTCATTCACAGATATGATTTCTAATATGTACTGCAGAAATCCGCAAGGCGGATTTTCTGTCTTATTTCATAAGATAGAGAAAAAAAGTGTCGTCCACCTTAGAATACCGTGAACTTACAAAGGAAGCCCCATGCGGGTTTCTCAGAAACAAAGCGTCGCAGTTGACGAAGAATGTGTCCAGGTCCGGGTCCGGTGATAGAACCATGTATGTACCGTTTTCCTGTGCGGTCGCTAACCAGGAAGCCAGACGATCGCATAGCTGTGGAGAGAGAGAGAGAGGAAAGAAGGAAAAGTTGGACGAGCAATGGATGGAAGCTAACCGGAAGAGAGGGTTGCTGCATAGATTGGGGGGAGGGCAAGAGGAGATAGCTTCGCCCATACTTCTCAGGCGCGTTACATCCTTTCTCTTTCACCTCATCGATGAGCATGTGACCGCTGTGTCTGGAAGTACTTTGCGCACTTTTTGTTTGTCGGGATCTGCGATAGCGCGTCAGCGTCTCACGGACTGCACGCGCCGACGGCTCCCACCGCGTGATCGGAATGACGCTACAAATGAGGCCGACGCCTGCCTCATTCGAGAGTGGGCGCATCACCGCGCATGCGCAACGATGGATCCATCGTAGCGCCTGTGAGCGAGGCGTGTGTCGCGCCGAGATGGAGGATAGTTGACGGGCTGTTTGAACGTTTGCCCGAACGGTTCGGTGTTGCGAGTTCATCTAATTTCAAAGTTTATTGACTAAATGTCATTTTGTTGTGGCTGGGCGGTTTTATTCCTGGTGCTCGCGCCTGGCGAAGTGCTGCTCCAGCAACCCGAATGGAAACGAGGATGTATCCCGTTACGCGAAGTGCTGCTGTAACTTCGCCGGGAGAAAGACTCGCCGCGCCATATTTGGCCTGTGCGCACGATTTTTGTTGTGTCTGTGACCCTTACAAAAGTCGTTATGCAAGTTTTTAAAAAAATTTCTTGTGCGTTACAATTTGCTTTTCGTTGAAATTATTTGAAATGTTCTGTATTCGTTGAAATGTTCTGTTAAAGTAGAATTAAATGTTATAATATTCATATATTATGCGAGGAAACAGATATTTCATCAGAGCTGTAGACCGCGCCGTATCACTATCATTATAATGCAGGGATATAGGCCGAGGCTTTACGACGCGTTCTTCTTGAGAAAACAAGCCTTTCAACAAGAAGTTTTAAAATGCTGGTGTTGATCGGGAGTCCGAGGCCAAGAAAGAGCACAGGAATTAGTTGTGTCTGAACGACTCCACGTATATTCTTTGAATTTCGTGTGCTGCAGTGACTGCCCAAAACATTATTTTGTTGTCTTCCTGATTGCGACGTGTTTTGACCAGCCCTAGAATTGACTTCTAATTTCAGCTTCTTTCTTCTTCTTCTTCTTTCTTTCAGCTTCTTCAGCCTAAGTTAGAGAGCTTTTTTGACTAAAGGAGATGGTCTCTTAGCAGAGACACTGCTGACTTCGAAGTACGAGCGCTGGTTGCAAATTCGCCCTATGTAAAAGCATCGCTGTCACAGGCAGACAGCATGTATGTATGGCCTGACACCATGTCATGGCCTGACAGCATGGCAGCATGTATGGCCTCAGATTCTTGTGCCTATTTCTTTGTTCACTTTTTTAAAAATAATTTATTGAACTGCCCATGACATCATTCAGACAACGGATGTGGACGGTCCTTGGCCCCGGCCTGGTGCATGGTATGGGAATGCTGCACAGCGTTATATTGGTTTCGGAATACGCGCGCACGACTGCGATTCGCACGCCTGTTGACGTCGCTCGATACGCAAAGTGGTTATGCGTGCACAGTTTTTAAAAAAATGATCTCGTTTTACGTCTATTCTTCTTGCTCGCATTTGCATTGTTTTTTATGCACATTTTTCACTTGTCCGAGCAGACGAACAACCGGCGCCTCCTATACAGTCGCGCTCGAGCATCTCCTCAATCACATGCAATAATAATTTTAAAACTAATGAAACAACACACCAACTGCAGTCGGTAACAACCTAAGAATGCAGGGGCAAATGCACCGCTGCCCAGGCGAAAGAACTTGTATAGATGCGCCAGCCGACTACGTCCGCCCCCTTTCCGTGACGACTCAAACGAACTTGCTTCAATATCGGAGTTGCTCGGGAACTATGTTTTGAAGGGCGCAGAAGCACGCGCACTGCTGTTTTGCGAGTTAAGCTCGTAGTGAATCAATCAATCAATCAATCAATCAATCAATCAATCAATCAATCAATCAATCAGTCGATCGATCGATCGATCGATCGATCAATCAATCAATCAATCAATCAAAAAGTGAGCTTTATTTAAACCATTCAAGGAATGCGTTCAATGATAGTTAGACCAATAGCCTATGTGGCTAGTGGCTGGTTCAATTAACAAAAATACATATACAGGTCAACCAAGTACATATCTGCTCAATGAGTAAGAACATTATTTACATGAACAAGTACTTTTTTTAAGGAAGAGTTATTACATTTGGCTAGACAAGAAGAAACGTTTGCATACAAGATCAAAATTTCTGGTTACTTTTATTTCCACAGGCCCAGTGTTCCAATTTATAGCGCCAAGGAACTCTAATAATCGTTGTCCTAATAGGTTGTCCCCGAGTATAGCTTTTCTGCAGCGTACGCACTTTCTGCAGTTCTGGAATTGGACGTACAGCTTCATACGAACATAAAAGAAAAAAAAAACAACTGAATCGATCGCAACAAATCCACTATGTGTAATGTGCGCGTCTGTTACACGATATTAGATAGCGTGAACGCATACGACGTTGCCCTCAGGGGGCTTAACGAGGTGTATCTTTATAGCTTTCCGGCTAAAACGTTGGGCTATGCATGTGACAGCGGCGGCAACCCCGCATGCAACTCACTCTCAAGCGCAAGCGTCGCCGGAGGCGCGCGAAGCAACACACCTCCCTCTCCTTCCGTGCAGCGGTGTCACGAGGAAAAATCCCGGACTACAGCGCGCGGTGACGCGACGTCGTGAAGGCCTTCCTCGCGCGGAGAGTGTATGGCTCTCGACGATCGAAGCGATGGGCGTGAATGCGAGAGATCCGTATCTGGCGCGACCACGTGGTGATGGGTGCAGGCAGAGGCCGTTCACCGTGGCCTTCATGACTGCCCCTTTCCCCTGCGCCGGAGAACGGACACTCTCGTTTTCCTCGTCGGTCGGCGCAACGCCCAGCGGCGTTTACATGAATGCGACATGGCGCATCGCATCGCTTTTTCAGCGCATCGCATTCATTTAAACGGCGGCATTGTGCTATAGGAAGGCGAAGCGCGCATTGATGCGCCAGGTATGTTCGGGATGGTATGAGTCGTCTCGCGCGGTGCATGTGAACGCTATCGTGTCGCGTTGAGGGACAGAGGCGGCTGCCGCCGCGGGCTCTCTCCTCCACTCACCGGCGTAATGAAAATCGCCTGAAACAGGTTTCCGCTTGTTTCGGACGAGGTTGGATGCGGCGCATGTAAACGCTGTCGCGTGGCAATTATCGCGGCTGCGCTAAAGAAGGCGACACGCCGCTGTCGCATTCGTGTAAACATATTATGGTGTCTTGCCATCTCAGAATCGTTCTTGCGTCAGCCACGCGACGTCGCTGTGCAGATGCGCCTGCGCGCGTGTCATGTGTCTGCTGGCGTTCACTGCTGTGCCTGTGGTTTCATTCTTGCCGTTGCGGCCTAGTTTGCCAAATAAGCGGTTTGATTCCGTTGCTCCGAGTTTGGCATTGTCCGCCGCGGCCACAACGGATAGCTCGAGTCGTTATCTCGGGTACACCGGCGATTTCACCGCCGCTGGGCCACGAACTTCGTGCCTAATTAACATTACTTTCAAATGACGCGTTAGGGTATGGTAGATTACGCGGACCTCGAGGCTCGAACTGTGAGTGATCTTGACGCATGTAGTGGAGCCTGACTGCTCCAGAAGGTATACAACCACTTCGGCTAGCACGTATAAGTCAGCCTGAAAGATAGGAAACGCCTTACATCGTGAGAGCCTGCTATTGGCTGGTTCTTTAGCGTGGTAGTCGGGCGCGTAGCTTAAAGGCTAATACTCGTATTTGCTGTTTCGTTTCGTACAGACATGACACTGTGATCACGCGTTCTTCGAAGCAGCGCATTTAATCTAGGTGAGCTTAATACCTTCCCGTCCGTCGTGTCGTCTCGTCTGCGTATACAAGCAAGAGTTCGCACGAGCGACATGTTGCACCTCGAATGGCTACATGGCGCGCGCGTACGCTCCACATCTATTGCGAGGGACAGTATAGTAAATGATCTCGGTGCAATCTGTCTACAGAGTACAGCAGAGTACAGTATAGACGACGGGATGCCGTCACTTTTCTTGCATATCAAGCGGACAGAGCGAACACAATCGTCAGCCCCGCCCAATGTGTCGACCTGCGCACCCACGTATAAGGTCGAAGGCTCGCGCGTCATCAGTCGGTGCCCTTCGCCGTCCGCTGCTCTGGGGGACCGCGTGAGTGAAAGGCGCTTACGCGCGCCACTGAATTAATACACGCGCGGATGTCTCGGTATTAGCAAGGCACCGTTGACCCTGCAGCACAGCTGCGCACTCGATACGCCGCAATGATTCGCCTTTGACGCGGTGTCATGCTTGGCGTTAATTGCCACTGCGTCCTGCGATCGCAGGAGTATACACAAGGAGAAACTTGAAGGTCGTTATTTGCAGAAAAGAAACGGCGGCATATATGTTGTAAAGAAAGGCAATCTATAGTGACACGGGCTCAGAAGCTAGCACCGAGCTGTAGACCCGTCTCCAGCAGTACATGCCTGGTCACCATTCCAGGTCACTGCTGTGATCCGCCGGCCGGTCGCAAAGGCGCCGGTCGCTAAGGCGCCGACGCAGGCGAAGAAGCCTTCGCCTGCGTGGGCGCCTTATTGATGACCAATGCATTTGTGACGTTCTCATCTACGCCACTGTCGGCGTTTTTGTCGCCGGTCTGACAGGAATACCTGCCCGGAACTATTTTTTTCAGGTCAGTTTGCCCTACGGCATCAAGTCTGTTGCACGTAATTGTACAGCTCTGTCTCCTACATGAAATCCATATAAGCTTTTATAAGGGGCGCCGCGAGGAGAAATGACTATCTTTCGCAGTGACTGGAGCTGTCGGCACAGGGAAATAAAGAACTGTTCCAAAAATAATTCGCACCATATAACACAATCGTCCGGGTCATTCTATACATTCATAAGGCCTTCCGCAAAAGCAACAAGCTCGCGGAGCTCCCAGACGTGCACGCGTGTTGTTTTCGCCTGCACAAGGGCGTCATAACTTATTCGCGAATTCACATAAGATCACGGAAGTTTTCAAATTGATTTGAATTGTGGCAGGAGAGACATAAAGAAAAGAGGATGAGCAAAAACGAGAACAAGGTGAAAGCAGGAGCCAACGTTTCGACAAGTGGACTTGTCTTGAAGAACCCAAGTCCACTTGTCGAAACGTTGGCTCCTGCTTTCACCTTGTTCTCGTTTTGCTCATCGTCTTGAATTTCGATCTCCCGCCTTCCCCGTGTTTTCCATGAAGAAAAGAGGACAGCTGAATTCCTTTCGGCTGCGTTGTACTGACGGAATATGATGAATATATTGAAAGAAGATACTAAAACAACAAACGTAAAACACGCGAAAGGGGTGCCAAAAACCGCCATAACCTGCCGCGCAGCCTCAGGACAAATGAGTAACGCGTGAAAGACAGAATGCGTCAACGCCAAGAAAGCATAACGCCTGGGGAAGCGTTGGTGTATTATACTGGAGTCACACGTCATCTTTCAGGAAAGGGGCATATTTGGCCGTAGAAGAAAGCACAAAAAGCGCAAGGTCTTGGGAGATTGCCACAAAATTGAGGCCGTTGAGTCGGTGACGGTTGCACAGTGCGCCGCCAGTATATGTAATATGCAACTTACGAAGAAATTCCTCCACCTGAACCTTGCTTCGCGAAGCAGCTAGGGACAGTTAACCGGGAGATCAGCTGGATAGGTTGAGAAATACTTGCTTTTTGCTCCTACATTTCACTTCTTAAGAGGTCGTTCCCTTCAAAGAGATGTTGATATTGGGAGAAACCGCGGTCCGTGGAGTTTTCCGTGGCCACTTTCACTTCTGCCTGTATATGTTTAATGAATATCATATTTGCTTTCGTGTCTTTTTGCAGTAACCTTGCGTTCAAATGACAATCGCTGTGGACAACGCTATGAGAGACAGTCTGAGAGGCGACAACCACACTTCAATGTCCCTCCCTTCTTATTTTCCGGATGAGTTCGATGCTTAGAAGAATATGATTCCGGCGATTCGGGGTGTTGCCGGACATTTGCTATGTCCTTCGTGTTTGGAGACTTCGAAGAAGGTCTGCTGCTAGGCGGCGGAGATAATAATCTTTCGAACCTTCTGGTATGTCGGGCGAACCATGTGGCCAATCATGGGTTCACGGCTGCTTTGGGCAGCGCGTCACGACAAGGACAAGCAGGACATTCGCTGTGTTTGTGCTACGTGTTCCTGCTGTACGATCGCTGAGTGAACAGTGTTGAACAAGGAACGTCCCTAGAGCCAGGGTTTTCACACGTCCCCTCGTCAAAAGGTCCGTTCCGGCGACAGTCCTCGTTCAACCCCTGTTGATCACTTTGAACCTGCATCTTCCCGTTAACCTCTGTCTTTCTATGATCGTTGTCACCTGATTTCGGCAATATCGCTTTTGCCAGTTTTTGTTGTATTTCAGCGTATTGGTTTTTCAATAAAAAGGTTAGTTGTGCGAACAGCGCACATCCTGTTAGTTCCCACCTTCTTTAATGTCCTTGTCCTGTCGCGATTGTTAATTAAATTATGAGATTGCGGGAAAATGAGCCACTGAAGGGCTGGGCTTTCTTCCTGCTTTTCTCTTTGCTTTAGACCATTGCGTTAACATTATACAAGAAAGACAAAAGAGAGAATGTCAAGTTCAAAACGTAAAGCGTCCCTCCAACTTTGTTTTTTGCGCGGCATCAACGCGAAAAAGACATTTAAATAATGGACTCCAGCGACACCTTCCGCGATCATCGTTTATTCAAAGCGCGGTTCTCCCCTTTGTCTGCGCCGTGTCGTGCGTAAACGCGCTTCCTCGTAGCACGTCACGAAAAGCTCCGTTGACGAGCGACAGCCTTTCTCGGCGGAACGCGTAGTCGCACTTGGCCGGACGTGCCACAATGGATATGTCGTAAACTCACTTAGCAAACCAATGGACAAGTACTGAATAGGGACGAGCGCATATATGGGCGCTCAAGGGCACCCGAACCCGGCTGCTGTAACGGCCGCTTACGGCTGGCAGCGACGAGGCGCCCCGTATCGTTGTCGCTGGCGTGATTTTCTCTTTCGATCGGTCGGTTTTTTTTTTTTCCGCGAGGACCCGCCCGCAGTCGTAAACATCGACTTGCGAGCTGTTGACCACCTGTTCCCTTCATACGGCGTCTCGCGATGAGCACAATCCGAGGGAGCTGCTTTGCTCAGAGGGAGAAAGAGAAAGAGGCAAATGCACGAAGATCATCCAGGTGGGAGTATCCGATTTGCTACTCTATACACCACAGATGAGAAGGGGAAGATGAAGGAAGAGATAAAGTACACCATAAAAGCGAGTGCATCCAACAAGAAGGCGTCGGCACAACACATACGTAAAATTGAAGAAAAGAAAATAAGCGATCGCGCTGTCAAAATTAATCAGGAGCTCTTCATTGCGACGTTTCTCATAACAGCAGTGCATGGGCGTTAAAAGGACCCTCACCAGGCCCCACAGCAAACTTCGGTTATACGCTGGAAGTTGTTACGTGTCCTCTAGCGAGCGTTCTGCCGCAAAAATTTTTCAAATCGGCTTATTATAATACCCGAGATAGAAATAATTCAGTGCCGCGAACCCACGACTTCAGGAGGCAAGCTCCACTGCCAAGCGACACACTCTCTCCACTTGCCCCGTCTAGCCTCCACAAGTGAACTTCCTTCCCTACGCTCTCATGTGCCGGACCTCGAGGATCGCGTGACGCCTACGTCAGAAGCCCCGTCTTCATTTTTTTTCTCCTTGTTTCTTGCGGTGTGGCGCACTTCCGCTGACGGCGTCGCGCGCGAGCTGTTGTCTCGTTCGCACAACGCACGATTTTGCGCCCTGTGCAGGAGGACACCTGATTAGTGGTATAAGTTTGTGCTGCACGAATACTGGGGCAGACACAAACGGATCACAGAGTACGATCCCGCGCTGGAACACGGTAGAAAATAACATAGTTTCGGTGTCTGCGCGCGCGACTGCATGACGTGGGAACAAGCAGACGAAAGGGTAGTACAACTCTTTTGTTGCGGTGCGAAGTAAAACAAGAATACGCACACATTCGGTTTGTGTGTTTTATCATTTATCTAAGCTTTAATTCGTCTATTCTAGCAACATAATACACAAATAACAGTTGTTGCCTTGAATAATTCTTGAAGTCACGTGTCGCCACGAGCGACGTCACAGCGCGAACACGTGTGCGTAGGCGCGCTAGCACGTGTACGTCATCCTATGGCTTGGAGCGCAGTGGCCCCGGGGAGAAGGGAAAGCGGCGTTCCATTTGAAATTTCAGACTATTCCGCGGCGCATAGCGATGTAATACTTTGCAGACACGATCGTTATCGCGCATTGTATGCTCTGCGCTTGTCAACTCAAAATGGCCAGACCTGGGGAGGGGACCTTTATACCCCGCAATTTGTTATTAGTTGTGGAGAAAAAGGTTGATCACTACAGCAAAATATGACAGCCTTATTACTATTTCTTTTAAATTTAATTTTCGGGCCTAAATGGTATCGCCGGTGCGCCAGTGTGACGCCACACTTCTTCTTTTTGTTGGTTTCCTTATTCAAGACAGTCTTACAAAATGGCTTGGGTAGCATGGCTAAAGCCGAACAGTTGCCTTACTGGGCCGTGACACCCTTACAGCTGCAGCAGTAAGACAGAGAGAGAGATGGAGAGATAGAGATGAAGAGTTAAGGCAGGGAGGTCAACCAGACATTAGTTTCCGGTTTGCTACCCTACACTGGGGTTGGGAGATGGGGGCTAGAACGAGGACAGAGAGGAAAGGATTAAAAAAGCTTAAAACACATTAAGTTTATGCTAAGAATGCGTAATGCATTTGCGAACAGTTTTAAAAACATTCGCGCATCAACGCACTTTCCCCTATGTTTCTGCCGTTTTGGCACAGGGAATGGTCTGAATACATATTATAGGGTTGGTTCCTTTAGCATGCAGTAGAGTGCTTCTTTACACATAAACGATTCACTACGCCCGAGTAAACATTGTCGAAATTCATCACGTCACGGGAAGTCACATAGTGCGAGAACTATACTTCAATCCTCTCCCCTTTTTGCTCCTCTGACCGCCGTATACTCCCACTGTTGACCGGCGTTCTGGAACTAGCAGAGTGCACTAGGCAGTTGCAGTGTGGTTAGGACAGCATTATTATTATTATTATTATTATTATTATTATTATTATTATTATTATTATTATTATTATTATTATTATTATTATTATTATTATTATTATTATTATTATTATTATTATTGATCACGTAAACATATACAAACACAACGAAGAGAGAAAAGGAAATGGGAGAGCAATTGCCTCCTACAGACTAGAGTCTAATGCCCGTGGTTGACATACATACCAATAGAACGACCACTTTTCTGTCTTATACCAAGCCTGCTGTCGCAGTATGTATAGGAGTGGCCGTAGTTTGCGTGACGGACGCACCATCGCAGTGAGCGCAGTTGTAACGTTCTTTACGCGTTCAACCTTACTCGTGAGAGCTCGTGCGTCTCCGTCGGTCTGCGAAAAGCACAATTACTGTCACGTGAATTGATCAGGACAAAGTTTGAAGAGCCTTCCTTCGCGCTCTCGGCTTGTAGATTCGTTGCTTACAGGCTGGCGTCTTCGGCCTTACTGGGTGCCACTGCGGTGCATGTAATATAGTCATTTCAATATTCATTTACTTATAAGCTGTATACTTCAATATAAATTTATATATGTACTTTATGATGTTATCGGAGCGAGTTACATGCCATGGTTTCAGCTACGAGACGCGACAATCTAATTAGCATACCTGCAGGAGGACTGCGCGTTTTGCTGTTGCTGTCAAGGTCGTGGCGCGTGTTTGTGCTGGGTGCTCTCTCCGCGCCAACCGCCTTAGGTTTAGGTTCCTGTGCATTGATGCGGCAATCCCCGTGGGACATATATGTTTGGTCGAGAGCTTATCGAACATATTTGCTAGCAAGAGAGAGAGAGAAAAATTTACTGACAGGAAAAGTGAATAGTTTGGTGGGAGGAGCGTGCCACAGGCCTGCCACTTTATACGGGCGTAAAGGGAAAGGGGAAAACAGTAAAGTAGAGGAGGACAGGGAATGATGGTGATGATAGAGAGAGAGAAATGACAGAGAAATGCAGGGAGGCTAACCAGAGGTAGTGCCGGCTGGCTAGCCTACACGAGGGGAAGGAGTAGGGGATAAAAAGAAATAGAGCGGAAGGGGGCGGAGAGAGAAAGAGAGACGAACACAAACAAACCCCGTACACTTTAGAGCGGTAGCGGGCGGCCTTCTTAAATACTATTACGAAGGATGGAAAGGTACTTTGTGCCGAAGCACCGGCTGCCCAATCAGTCAAACTTGATCAGTGTCCATGACTATAGTGCACAAGAAAACGCAGGCTACATATGTACAAACATCATTTATGCGCACAACTCTACGTGTACACTTTCTACACGTGGCTTATACATAGAAGCGTGTATATGCATAGACTAACAAAAGTTAACAAAATAGCTTGAATTGACTTGAATTCTGGGGTTTTACGTGCCAAAACAACGATATGAGTATGAGGCAGACCATAATGGGGGACTCCGGATTAATTTTGACCACCGGGGTATTTAACGTGCCTGCAATGCACGGGACACGAGCGTTCTTGCATTTCGCCCCCATGGAAATGACTAAAAAGTCATCAAGAACCATAAAAAGAGTGACAGGCAATTAAGCTGAGGAAAAAGCCCGCAGCGTCAGACAAACAGCTGCCCAAAGAAACTCCCAGGCCCAGGTCGTACTGCATGACATATCTCCGCTTAAGCTGTCAATGTAATACCATTCTCATTATCGAGGGTCCATGTACGCCATGATCACGTATGGAGAGAGAGAGAAAGAGGGCACCGCTCCCTATCGCCACGAATCGTCCTCTGAGGCCGGCCGATCTTGCGTGACCCCAATGCAAGCTGCCAGCGAGCGTCGCGTATACATATGCGCATTCTCGTGCCCCGATAACAATGGCGCTAAAACCAGCGTATGCAATGCCGGCCAGTTCAGTCGCCGTGCTTTCTTCCGTTGCATGTACAAGTCACGTGATCTGCGGTTAACCACTTGTAACTGTCGCAGTTGGCGGAAGTCCAAAAAGTATCATCGAATGGCATTGCTGTACGCGCTCGTCTTCGGCAAGTGCAACATGACGTAGTAGTCCCGTCGAGAACTGAAATGGGCCAAACTCGAGCCCTGCGCCAGAACTCTGCACCGGAGAACGATACCAGTTCGTTCAATGGCAATTATTTAGCAACTGCATTGTAGCAGTACCCACATCATACAGGGATGCATGCTTGTATCTGTTTTTTATAACTGTCTCCCTCCTGTATATATGCAATACGTTCGTTATATCACGGCTGATGGATGCCTGTTCTTACGCGATGCTTATAGCCACCACCACCACTTACAGCCAGTGGTGGTGGCGGTTTGTGTGTGTGTACGTGTGTGTGTACGTGTGTGTGTACGTGTGTGTGTACGTGTGTGTGTGTGTGTGTGTGTGTGTGTGTGTGTGTGTGTGTGTGTGTGTGTGTGTGTGTGTGTGTGTGTGTGTGTGTGTGTGTGTGTGTGTGTGTGTGTGTGTGTGTGTGTGTGTGTGTGTGCGCGCGTGTGTGTGTGCGCTGCCATTTCACGTCTCAGGGCTTCTGTTGACTGTTCGCCAATGACATTTCAATACAAAAGGCCGAAAATAAACAAAAATATATTCTACAGCTGCTGAAGGTTATGGTGTACATACGTAGGTTAGCATTAGCCTCCTGTACAAACAAGAGCAACAATGACACGGTGAAGCCTTGAGGCCGCTCCCTCGCACCACACCAATAGGCCGTGTAGCGTTGCGTACTGATTTTCGAAGAGACAAGCAATTTACGCAGCGGCATCACTCACTCAGAGAAAAATCCTTGGTTCTTTCGTGACAGCGGCATCTAATATACAGCGAGTCTTTACTTGGAGATGACGAGCCAAGGCTCTGACTTGGTGTGGACGCTGTTCTTAGCGCAGGTAGACGAATGAAGAGCACTTGAAAGACAGTAAGTTAATGCGGAAATTCAGGGCCAGCAGCCCGGAAGGCTGTGGGATAGGGTACGGTAATTTGCGGGGAGAACGCCTCACGCTGTACCAAGGCTGGCATGGCAAGACAGAAGAAAAAAGACTGGACGCCCTCGACGTGATCTACCGCTTACTCGAGACCGCTTCATCACGTTCGAACCTAGGCCGCTTAGCGTTTGAATGTAGTGCAGCTGAGGGCCTTCTCTATAAGGCTCGGTAAAAGGGTATAATCGGTTTCGGTATATGCGTGGTTTGTACATAGGCATCACGATTTATACTGCAGCCTTCACAATGACTCTAGTTAAGCTACACCTGTGAGTCAGGGCGCTGTCAATGGGTTGCTCCGAAGTGCTCCGTATACTCTTTGCTCCGTTTGCTACGCTGTAGCTTGCGGCCCTCTCTCTCTCTCTCTGTCAATCAGGAAACCAGTGATCAGTCCGTACGCGCCGTTCTAAGTATAACACATGATAACTTCGCTGCATGCTTAGGAGGAGTCCTTTTGTTCAACTTTCGACCGAAATTTACCAGGAGCAACTCTCCGCAGAAGTCACGGAGGAGGAGGAAAGAGGGCAATGCGGGCGACCACGGGTGCGACATATACGCACGCACGCTCCTATTGGTTGCAATCAACCACCGACTCGATACAGTATACGGATGGGTAACAGATACCTAGTCTATGACAACGTTGCAGAGGGCAGGCATGCGAGCGCCAGTGTTATTGACCATGACGAAAACAATGGCAGTGTTACTGCGCGTTGTAGGTTTATCGATACCGGACACGACGCCGAGGCCCAGTTCATCAGCGATTAAATACACAATAACACTGTTGATGTAGTAGTAACCGCTTGTGTATTATAACGATAACGAAAAAGGAAGGAAAGGGAACGAAATCACTGCCGACCGCGCCGCATGTACTCGTATGTCAGTCAGCCAACAACTGAACGGAGGTCAGCATTCGCCAGCTGTCACGTATCTACCTGCGCTTAACCTCCACATTAAATATACACAGTAGAGCAGCCTAATATTGCTCTTCAATGCAGCTTTAATGGGGAGCATTAGCTCAGGTACCTTGCTACGTTACAGCCGGTCAATAATTCCAAAGCCGCTTGCAATATTTCATGCATGGAGCACAGCGCGTCACTTTCAATCGTGCTCGCCGACGCATAACGCATACACGAGTCGTCTGCGTTGGCGCCCTGTTATTGGCAGCTCGCCTCGTTTGCCTGCTTTTGTTTTCCACGGTCTCGGCTCGTGCACGCGAGGTCGTCGAGACGGCGGCCAAATGCGGCGTGACGGCACTTTCGCTTGGCGAGAGCCACGGCGTGATTGCCGCTCGTCGTGCCCCTGGCGGTCCACGTTTAGAGACCTTGCGCATTGCTATTTTCGGTATTACCGCGCGGTCGTCCCGGGGCAGATCAATGTGACGGCCTTCAGTGAGAGCGACGCGCGAGAAGAGACAGGTGATTGCCGCGCAAGTGTCCATGGCGAGTCGGGAGTCGGACGTGCTCACGCGTGGCTTACAAGTTACGCGACGATCTATAGTGGGAGTGCCTGATTGTATACGATCGGAACACTGATCGGCCATTTGGCCACGGCTGCTCAACGGCCTTGCTGCTTCGAGCAAAATTTATTTCCCATTATATCTTTTTTGTTCCATACTGGTCACTGATGGCGGTATAGCGCGCAACTTGGCTTTTCCTCCGCGCCTTCTTTTTTCGCAGAAGTAAGCAAAGAGTGGATCCACACACACACACACACACACACACACACACACACACACACACGCGCGCGCGCACGCACGCACGCACTCACTCACTCAAACACACACACGCACACGCGCGCACACACACGCACGCTTCAGATAACGGGGAACATTTAAACTATATGGGTTAGGGTTGACGGTCTCATTAGTTCGTCCACGCCACAAGTGGCCTTCGCAGGAAAGCTAACCACCCAAGCTCCTAGAGAGCTCTGTTAGATTATAGTAGGTCTGAATCGGTTGTCGCGCAACTAATCACCTTCACATCACTGCAGACTGCGCATGCAGGGCGAAATTATTCACCGAGCTTGCTGCTTCTTTTGTCTCTCCACTCTTTTATTTATTCCTCACTTCCTCACTTACCGTTTCGTACTGCATATAGACGCACAGTAAGGGGCCATTGCTGCATATTCTACGTTCTGAGGATGACACGCGGTTGGGTTTTCTTACTGCGATTGTCGCCGGGAGTATTACACGCATGCGTGCAACGGCCTTGACAGGTTGCGGTATGTGCCTTTTGCAATACCTGACCACGTGCGGCTGTTCTACGGGTAAATCCTCCAGCTGCACTATAAATGCTCGGGCTGCTGCATGTATACGACGCGTTGGTCGCGGCCGGGCCGTCCCCGCAATTACGAAACCTTCGTCGAACGCTTGCATTTACGGCTGTTTGCCTGCGCGGCATCGAAAGTGTTCGTGGCGCGCATGTCGGGGAAACGCAGTAAGCCGTTCACTGCAAGCCCGTCTGCGCGGCAACGTCTGAAGGCTGTATCGCTGGCGGCGCAGCCGATGCATATATTAAAGTGTACCTTGTGACAAAAACAGAAAGAAAGAAAGATGCGTAGATTCAACGCACATGTTGGAGTCCTAAGTGAAGCATGTAATCGAGTGCTAGACAATTAAATTGTGTTGATAGAGTTCTTTACATCATCCTGTAGAATTTTGCTCAAATTTTCATCCTGAGAAGGGGGCTTAGACAGCGGCTTCTCTCCCTCGCTCTTTCTGCACCCATATGCTGGACTAAGTAATGATATCTATACAGCAGTGGCCGTCACCACAAAAACATCTCTCTGTCAACGAAACCACCACCCCTCTTTCCGCGTCATATGAGACAGCGCGCAAAAACCACTGGTCGGTTCGTCAGTGAGGACAACTTCCTAGGCAACGCTACACTATACACCAGTGGACGGCCGTGAATCGTTTGCATGGCGCCCCCGTCCGGTCCTTTGTTGGCGCTCGTCTGCATATGCGCGTCCGCTTCACCTTCACGCAAGGCCGACAGAGCGTCTAATGGCGGACGAGCTGCGCCGGGTCAGATCAGGCGGACACAGCACCGTTCATTGGACCTTGCGCATCAGACGGGCACGAAACCTGGTCGTTCGCTGAACGGGCGTCGTCTGTGCCCCGGCGAGGCACGCGTGCGTCGTGTGACGACCTCCGTATGCGGTTTCCGTTTATGCGGCATGTTCGTGCTCTGCGCATTCTCGCCATCAGTGTTCACTTGCCAATCTTGTACTCACTTCACCTATACGTAGATTTGGTTTTACAGCAAAGCTTCCTTGCTAGCAGACGTTAATGTTCGAACGCCAGCAAGAACATTCGCGTGCGTGTGTGCACGTGCATGTGCACGTGTGTGTTAAATAGTTGCATACGAGGGCACGCTAAACATAGTACATTGTATGCGTTCCCGGAAATACACGCGCTCACGCGTAGATAAGCATGTACCTTGAATGAGTGCCAGTCGACTTACCTTGTGTTCTGTCGCAAAAAAAAAAAGGTAAACAGGTGTAAACCGCTCGACATTAGGCCGCGCGTTATCTTTACGTGGTACGCCTCTCGGTGTTTTAAACGGAGGCCAAGGACGTCGCTCGTTCACTTCGGCGTCGAGACGGGCGCTTGCGTAATCTACGCGCTCTCCCTGTTGCGGCTGTTACCGGCTCTGCTAGGAAGGGCAGTCGAGGCGTCGTTACGTAACTGACGCAAGAGTAACTGTGGGGTGCCGCGTCCTTGAACCTTTTCGCGGGAACTGGCACTGCACTTATGCGCGATGGCTGCCCGACGTAGCTTCGCTTTCTCTCTCTCACTTTCTTTCCCCGTCCTATTCTGCAGTATGCTTGCATTTCGTATATATATATACACTTTAACTTAATTCAGGGCTGGGAAGGCAACCGCGTTTCTTATTTATACGGCATGTACGCTTCATTGGAGATCCATAACGAGTGCTAGTATGACTGCCTATCTTCCTTTCGCTTCCCTCCCCCCTCCCCCTCATCTTTTGTATTCTGGCGACATTCTGGTTTCATGAAATATGCATGATAGCAAGTGGTGGTGGCCACCGAGCCTGCGTAAGTTTAATGCGATTAGTAAAGCGGAACGCTCAACGCAGTGCATCCAAGGTTCGCGCAGGAAAACGGAACTGCGCGGTCGCTTGGCCACACAGAGAAACATTTCGCCCGAGGCAGGACGGAGAACGACAAAGTTTCGTTTGGCAGAATCCCACTTGCGAGAACATTCAACCGTTCTCTTTATTTTTTTTTTCTTGTTTTTTGTTTTTTGACGTCATATTTTGTGCTGTGTGTCTTGGCTTATGCCAACTCCCATGCGAGGAACGTCGTTGTAGCATGCAAGTCTTCTGCTTAGGTTGTAACCGCCGTGGTTACATAGTGACTATTGGTAGTTCGGCTGCTGAGCCCGAGGTCGCGTGATCGAATCCTGGCCACTGCGGCCGCATTTCGATGGGGCCAAAATGCGATTACACCCGTACACTTACTAGATTTAGGTGCACGTTAAAGAACCCCAGGAGGTCCAAATTTCCGGACTCACTTTCTCCAGTGCGCCTCATAATCAGATGGAGCGCAACTCTATACGTGTTTTTATTTCGCAATATATTGGTTGGCCCGGACAATCTGTCACGTGCGGCGCGTTCCAGAGGAAGCGAAGTGGGGCGCGTCTGCGTCGCTAGTCGGGAGATCGCGAGAGGCGGCGCGTGGGTGACGCGTGGTTGCGACTCAAAGCAACCGCCGCAGGCGGACCTCCGCTCATGCAGCGCTTTGTTTCCACACAGACGACGCGCGCTACTATGGCGCCATATCGTATAGCCATCGTCGCCGCACAGCCCGTCCTGCGCGGCACTATATACCCTTTTCTTCGCACGCTTTAGTTCCGCGTGCGCGAACGACGAGAACGGCCCTTCGTCGCGGGGAAGTCGTGGCACCAGTTTTAACAGCGACAACACCCCCGAGGGAGCGTCGTCGCTCGCCATCGCTCCTTCCAGGAGCAGTGATAGCGCAGTCCCGTCATCCCTTCGCTCTTCCTCCACCGCCTTCCGTCTCGTGGTTCCGCTGCCACCATCCTCCCGCGTTTTCCTCCTCCTCTCTTCGCTATCGGCTTTCTTTCATTTCCCGCTGCGTTGCGCGTTCGCTTTCATTCTTCGCGGCCGCCGACGCTTGCCGCAGGAACGGGCTATTAAGAACTGCGCTCTAGAAAGCCTAACAGCGCGCCTGCCCATCGAAACCTAATTCACTTATGCGGTGGTCGCGGGAATACTACATTGATAGTAGGTTTTTCTTTAAAATACCCATTTGCTCACGTTTGTTAAAACCGGATTATCACTGTTGTCAAGCTGTCGCCCAGGCGAAAGAGGCACCTATACAGTATATCCGAAATTTCTTGAATGTTGTTAACCATTCTATATCGAAGATGGCGTGTCTTATCACACTGCACGCGCGCGTTGCGAACAGCGGTGAATTACCATCTCCCATGTAAGCAAGCACCAGCAAGTTATCTGGAATGTACGGTGAGAAATGCTTAAGTGACCGATGAGCTCGACCCGTGAGGCTATAGATTCAATGACGGAAGACCGCTCGCTCGCTGCTATCATTGTGATCGAGGTGTTACCTGCCTTTCTAGGTACAACTTCGCCCTACAAGAAAAGTGTTATATTCTTAACTCACACTTTTGACAGCGTTTCTGATTCTTCATTCACCCTCACTGCAACGCGAAACTGCGAATGAGGGAACGACAAAAGCGTTTAGAGACCCTTGCTAAGGCCATCGCCCATAGTGCTCCTATCGCGTCACGCGGTGGCTGTTAACGCAGTTCTTGCCGGTACCGACTGACTTTATTTTTTTATGCCTCTGTCACTTTTTTTTTAAATATGAAGATAAGCGCAACTTTAATATCTCCCAAGTAATGACGAGGCTCTTTATTCAAGCAAAACAAGTCTAAATGTTCTCGCCCTTCCTCCTTTGATTCAATGCCTGCCGGCTTTTTAATGTAGTTAAAGTCTCCAGATATAGAGCCCATCCGTCAGTTCCCTCGATCCTGCTCGTGCTAAACAAGGAAGTGGCGCGATGGAGGCGCAAGGACGCGAACACGCGGAAGGCGCGTGTCAACCTGCAGGCATGCTCAGTCCTCTTAATTGTCGCCTGTATACACAGCGCGCGCCGCCGGCCGCCATGCCAAGGAAGCTCGGACTTCCGTCGTCCTTATCCCACATCGGGCACGCGGCGTTGCCCTCTCCGCGCAGCCTTGTCGCCATCATATATACATATGCGTATACACGGCCGCTTCGTCCATTTTCGACAATCGCTGCCTCCTCCGCCTCCTCCCCGCACACGCGTGTACAGCTCGCGGGCGTGCGCATGCGCAAATTAACGCCTGTAATGTCGGTCAGCTCGCGGGACAGTTATGTCATTACCGCGCGCCGACCACTTTATGTGCTAAGGTCTCGCGCGCGTGCGTGTGGTGTGGCACGGCGTACATATACAATGGACGGCCCGACGGCACTGACCGACTCTCGTTACCTTATGGCGCGTCTCGGTCTGTAGCCACGCAAGCGTTTAGAGTCGTCCTTCCTTTTCTCCCCTTTTTCGCAGACCGCGCCAGACGGGCACAGTCGTCAACGTAGACGGTGCAGCAGCAGCGCGCGTTGTAGACTTTGCATTTGGTGTCGTTTGACGATTCACTGAAACGGAAATTAACGCCAGCAAGGACATACTCCTGGCAGTGGTCCGAGGAAGGAGAAATGCGCGAGAAAGGACGGGCGAGCAGGAGCAGGAAAGACTGGAGGACGGCGTACTAAAGCTCCCTATAGTCTCTTCCTGTGAGCGCCTTCTGCTTCTTTTCCGTCGACCTTGTTTGCGCCGAGTTATTCCCACGAGATTGCAAACACGGGCGCTTGAAGAGCTCTCGCCTCGGGTAGTGTTGTGGAGCGAAAGCTTCAATCCACGCAGTGTTCTCAGAATCCCGCGACTTGTCTGAAAGCAAGGCTTTCAATTTGACCACGGTGTCGCCGTTGGCGCTGCCTAGAATTGTAAGTGCTGTAAGTATACCATTATAAATTTTCAATTTTTATATTCTCTAAATTCGGCATACTGTTTTTCATATTAACTTGCATAAGAAAATTCGAACTGCTGATCGCCATTCATGTGTACGTACGGCACTCGACAGTTACAGTGTGGTCGACAGTAATTTCCTTCTCTTTTTTCTTTATTTATTTCAATAAACAACGAATTTTTCATAAACAACCAATTACTACTGCTACACATGCTGCCCACTTGTCAATATACCCACACCTTGATGACGCCAACAGATCAGTCAAATCAAGCTGTCACTGCATTTTCTCGGGCGAATAATATTTCGCGTGTAAACGTATACCAGGTTTTCCTTTTTCGGCGAATATGTGGTTCACTAATTTTGTTGACGCTGAAACGTGCTGAACGACTGCAGATCCTGTTCATCAAACTTTAGTTACATCCAGTCCATAGAATGACAATTTTCGAGAAGCAGTCTACAGAGGGCATAAACCCATACGGCGATGTCACTAAGCAGGGATTCATAGTTAGTATGCTTTACATTCAAGCACGGGTAGAATGAGACGCACTACGCCGGTACAGAGGACCCACGAATGTTGGCGACGTCGTGATGGCGTGATGGGCGTGGGCTTGTGGCGCTCGGATGGTCAGGAGGGACACACCGTTAAAGACAGCGTGTTTTCAACCATGTTAGAGGGGCGCTCATGGCGCGTCGCCTGCAACGTGTGCTGCGTCACATGTCCTGAAATATTTGCAGCGCCATAATGATGTTAGTAAGGATATAGGACATTAAGCATTGAACGTTTACTCAGCGCGAAAGCAGGTGAACAAGCCAGAGAGAGCTCAGTTTGATTGTATGAAAAGAGACGGGAAAGTTCGATAAGAGGAAAACCAAATACGGTCGCTTGGAGGAGCGATACCGCTTGCTTGCGAACTCAACAAATTCGAAACTCCTGAACCTCGAATGGGAAACTCTCGGAATTGAAATAAGCACCATCGCATATCTAGTCTGGACTTGCCGTTTGAATTTGTTGCCGTTTATGCATCTCTAGTTTCTTATCCTTCCTGTTCTATGTGTCTTGAAATAGCGCCTTGCAACGTTCCTCTCGAAAAATAAAGTTATCGCTCTTTACCGTGCTCGCGAGCATCGTCGTCTTATGCGTACTGTTCACACGCGGCTTCCACATAGCGCGAAACCTACCCAAGTAGTTTTACGCTTCAAGACGCGAACAGACTTGCGTAGCACTGCTTTGCGGACGCAGGCCACTTGCGTCCCGTAATCGAACGCGTTCTATTACCTGGATCGCCGTTGTGTTTTGATCGACGGTGGAAAATAAGCAGTGGAAAGGAAAACGCATGAGCACGCGCTTCTCAAGGTAGACCGGCACCCAAATGGCCGCGGTGGTCACGACGGCATCTTTAATACGTTTCGTTTGCCTGCTGTTCCATCAACTTTTCCAGCTCGGCTGGCGCTTAGAGGCCTTCCTTTAGCGGCCTTCCCGAATCCATGCAGCGCTTCGTGATCTTTCGTGAACGCATTATTCTCAATAGCGTCGCGACGAGCATGGTTCTGCTTTTCTGTTTTTTTTTAATTTCTGCAACCTTATTGTGTATGCAGGTCGGCGTAGATCATTTGCTAAGAACGAATGCGACCTCTCTGTGCTTACCCAGGCTCCCAATTGCCGTCAGCTGTGTCTACAGAACATCGTCATGAATCACTGCAAGGAAAAAAAAAACAAGAAACAAAATTAGAAAAAAACGAAAGAGCTGGAAAAGAAAGTTCGCCTCGTTGCACCAGCTTTGCCTGTTTTCGCAAATAGACGAACTACCGGTCTGTCCAAGTGGATTTTCCCCTGATAGACGACGCTGATTGGAAACACTCACGGCACATCATTCGCTAATGTAACAAAAAAAAGAGGAAAAAAGAGAAAATGAAAGAAAGAAAGAAAGAAAGAAAGAAAGAAAGAAAGAAAGAAAGAAAGAAAGAAAGAAAGAAAGAAAGAAAGAAAAAGAAGAAGCGAAAGAGAGAAAGAGAGAAAAGTCTTAGAAGAAAGGTAAAAAAACGAAATTTGTTTACCTGAGAACCGGGTGGTATTTAGAAAGTAGTGCTATCGTCTATGCTCTGCACGATGTCCCCTCACAAGATAGCTTCAGAAATAGGAGACTCAAGCGGCTGCAGGGCATATTCAAGTACCTCTATAGCGACGCCTTAGGAGCTATGCAAAGGGGGAAGGCAGCTGGGGAGGATCAGGTAACAGCAGATTTGTTGAAGGATGGTGGTCAGATTGTTCTAGAGAAACTGGCCACCCTGTATACGCAATGCCTCATAACCTCGAGCGTACCGGAATCTTGGAAGAACGCTAACATAATCCTAATCCATAAGAAAGGGGACGCCAAAGACTTGAAAAATTATAGACCGATCAGCTTACTGTCCGTCGCCTACAAAGTATTTACTAAGGTAATCGCAAATAGAATCAGGAACACCTTAGACTTCTGTCAACCAAAGGACCAGGCAGGATTCCGTAAAGGCTACTCAACAATAGACCATATTCACACTATCAATCAAGTGATAGAGAAATGTGCAGAATATAACCAACCCTTATATATAGCTTTCATTGATTACGAGAAAGCGTTTGATTCAGTCGAAACCTCAGCAGTCATGGAGGCATTACGGAATCAGGGTGTAGATGAGCCATATGTAAAAATACTGGAAGATATCTATAGCGGCTCCACAGCCATCGTAGTCCTCCACAAAGAAAGCAACAAAATCCCTATAAAGAAAGGCGTCAGGCAGGGAGATACGATATCCCCAATGCTATTCACAGCATGTTTACAGGAGGTATTCAGAGGCCTGGAGTGGGAAGAATTGGGCATGAAAGTTGATGGAGAATACCTCAGCAACTTGAGATTCGCTGATGATATTGCCTTGCTTAGTAACTCAGGAGACCAATTGCAATGCATGCTCGCTGACCTGGAGAGGCAAAGCAGAAGGGTGGGTCTGAAAATTAATCTGCAGAAAACTAAAGTATTGTTTAACAGTCTCGGAAGAGAACAGCAGTTTACGATAGGTAGCGAAGCACTGGAAGTGGTAAGGGAATACATCTACTTAGGGCAGGTAGTGACCACGGATCCGGATCATGAGACTGAAATAGCCAGAAGAATAAGAATGGGTTGGGGTGCGTTTGGCAGGCATTCTCAAATCATGAACAGCAGGTTGCCACTATCCCTCAAAAGGAAAGTGTATAACAGCTGTGTGTTACCAGTACTCACATATGCGGCAGAAACCTGGAGGCTTACGAAAAGGGTTCTGCTGAAATTGAGGACGACGCAACGAGCTATGGAAAGAATGATGGGTGTAACGTTAAGGGATAAGAAAAGAGCAGATGGGGTGAGGCAACAAACGCGGGTAAACGACATCTTAGTTGAAATCAAGAAAAAGAAATGGGCATGGGCCGGACATGTAATGAGGAGGGAAGATAACCGATGGTCATTAAGGGTTACGGACTGGATTCCAAGGGAAGGGAAGCGTAGCAGGGGGCGGCAGAAAGTTAGGTGGGCGGATGACATTAAGACGTTTGCAGGGACAACATGGCCACAGTTAGTACATGAACGGGGTAGTTGGAGAAGTATGGGAGAGGCCTTTGCCCTGCAGTGGGCGTAACTAGGCTGATGATGATGATGATGATGATGATGATGATGATGATGATGATGATGATGATGATGATAGCGACGCTGCACTTGCACAAAGCCAACACTCTGCCTCCTTTCTTTTATTTTTTTTTTATTTTTGTGCCCGAGGCTGTCAGCATTTGCAAACTTGTTGTCCGCTATTTCTAAAGCTTTATAAGATTTTTAAGCCACCTGTCTTACACTCGGGAATGTAGAGGGATAATTGAATGAGTGAAATATGCGAAGGTTGTGCGATCGTTACCCCACCTGCGGCAAGTTGTTTTTTTCTTCATCCACTTTCATTTCCATTAAATTTATCGTTTCTTCATTTTATTTATTAAGCACAATTTCCCCTATGTTGTCCTTGGCGTCAGTGTCTGTTGGCTTCTTATGATATGAAATATTTACAGGAATTTGGGGACGCGGATGCCTCTAATTGCTTTTTGATATTCCGTTTGTGTGTCACTGCATCCATATGCGTTTCTGTCTGTCACTGCGCATGCTGCGCTTGCGATTTCGTGCGTCATCGGCGCGTTTTTACCTTTTTTTTTTTTCCTCTGCGACTTTAGAAGCCGCCGCGAGTCTCCGCTAATGGCTTCGTTCGCGTGCACTTTTGTTTTCCTTCTGCGGTTGGGCCGAAATTGCACCTCTTAGTTTTTCTTCTTATTATTATTATTACATTTTTTTCCTCACGCAATCTTACCTCGCTTATGGAGATGACGGAATCGAGGAAAGACGGAGGAGATCGAGCAGACTTGCGTGTCCCGTCGGTCATAGCTTCGGTTAGACGAGCAGAATGTAGGGACTCACTCATGTCAGGACGAGCTGCAGGAATCGGTGCACCTTCGATAATCACGCATGTTGTCTCTTCCACGCACGGGTGGAGGAAGTCGATAATGACATTATAATAAGCGTCCTCACATACACGAACGGACAACTTCGATCGTTTGCTGCGCAGCGATCAGTACCGTTGTGCGTATCTCGCGTATGTACTTGCATATAGTTGGACGTGCTAGGCGATCGCTTGTGTTCCCGCGGCATCGTGTCACTGTCCATGAGTAGTCGCGCGCGTGGCCTGCAGCGTGCCATTTCCTGCCTGTATACCGGTGAGGTATGAGTCGTCAATACACCATCTCGCGGTCATTTCGGGTGAACTGCTGGAGCGACAGCCACGGGAGCTCGGTGCATAGCCTTGACGCATGGTCATCTTCGCTTTCCTGCATCGTTCCACACAAGTGTGGATAGCATCGAGGGGCTTCCGTTCGAGTTCCTCTGTTTTTTTTTTTTCCTCGAAAGAGTTTGGTGTTGCGAGCTCTATGTAGAATACGGCTTTATATGTCGCTAAAACACTGTCTTTTCATACCCGCGGATTAAAGCTGTACCACGTGACACGTTCCCCGACAAATGAGTGAAACGCGGTTCTCTCACGGTGTCCCAGCGTTCTGACTCGCCACTTTAGGAATATCTTTTGTAAACTTGGCACGGTATTCACAAAAAATGTTCTTACGCTGAAGCCGGGCGCAAGAGCGGATGCTAGCCAATCGTGATGCTGGACATACTAGCGAAGGTGGCCGGCCAATGACAAAGCAGGACTTAAGAACGAAAGAGTTTTGCGAATTCGGCCAGTGATTAGGCTCGATGACACCGACATAATCGATCGGTGTGTTGCGACTTCCCGAAGGCACGCACGTTTTATCACGAAGGAAGACCTAGTGGAAGGTTCCGGCAATATTTTTTGCCAGCTGGGTTTCTTTAGTGTGCAACAAACGGTTTTAGCATCGCGTCTAAATCGTCGCGACTAAAAAGAAAAGAAACCCGCCAACTCGTGCTCAGCAATAGGACGCCGTCGCCACTGAACTGTGGCACCGCCCGCGTTAGCTTAGAAAACTACGGTGATACGATAATATGGCTTTGGCGGGCGGGTGAACGGCGGGACAATACGAGCGAATCAGAATCGAACGAAAACGATCGTCTCTTATTATTCAATAAAAATTGGTGCTGGGCAAGTTGGGGATGCATTCTTTAAAACTGATGGTAGCGCTAAAATGGGACGAACACACGGTGGAACACACGCGACGAGGGAACGTTCCTTCATCGTAGTGCCGTCTTTTCACCGTGTGTTCGTCCGTTTTATCGCTACAATCAGTTTTAAAGTCCCTTATTAGGGTTTGCCTCATGATAAAACGAGCCCCAGCAAATCAACGTGCCTGACGACAGGTTCGAAGCAAGTCGAACGTGTCGGCATACAGCTGCATACTTAACCAGCGTGCTTTTCTTTCTGTCTCTCACCTTTATTTTCGAGCTGAGTGCAAATATAGCGATTGACTGCGTGCCACATTTAGCGCGCTAAATGGTCTGCACGATTTTGAGGCGAGCTGTACTTCAAGAGTTTATCATAAGTCCGGCTTCTTTCCGAGCGTTTGGTGGTTGCGGAGAAAAAAAGAAACGCTCGGATGGTGTTCTGTATACGTTTCGGCGGGGCCGACTAGCTCTTTTTCACAGGGCTCAGATCTTGCGTGACACGTGGCACGCCCAAATGTGTACTTGATTCCCTCAGCCGTGCCGCTAACGAATGCTTCGCGACCGTCGATTACATGTGGAAAGAGAGAGCGGGAGGAAGAAGAAGGAATGATTAACGGCGCACGATTGAAACTACTCGCGCGATGCGTATCTTCCATAAACATCGGTTAGTTCGCCGCCGTGTCTCACGCGTGTTTGACACGCTGGGCTGACTCCTTGCTCGTGCTTTCGAATTTCTGCATTTCTTTCCTTCACTCACTCACTCACTCACTCACTCACTCACTCACTCACTCACTCACTCACTCACTCACTCACTCACTCACTCACTCACTCACTCACTCACTCACTCACTCACTCACTCACTCACTCACTCACTCACTCACTCACTCACTCACTCACTCACTCACTTTCTCTCTCTCCCTCTCTCTCTCTGTCACACACACACGCGAACACACGCACACTTTTTTCGATGCACCAGTGCATCTCTGACTCATTGGCTGGTGACTCAGGTGACAAACTGAGGCAAAGCATGACAGAAGTCTCTGCCACGACATTATCCTACACGCTCAGACAAAAATAAAGATAAGCAAATGTAACTCGAGTATACAGAGACATGAAAGGAGCGAGGGTCACGTTCCGTTACTTTCTTTCCCAAATTCCTTGGTTAACAGCCCGGCTCACGGAGTGCTTTCGTGTTGCTAGCGTTCCACGGTGAGCCAGTTAGGCACGCCGTGTGCAGTGTGGCGTGTACAAATATCCCCCGATTTGTTTTTATTCCAGCTTATCCGCGTAGTTCTCGCGTCTGTATCTTACTCTTCTATCTCCATCAGGCACGGCGTTTTAGTTACATATTTTTCCCCGAGCTTCTTTCCCGTTCGGAAAGGAATTCGCACCGCCACGAGCAGGAAAACCATGAAGGAACTCGCATATCCTTCCACCGTTTAGCGAAGTAGTGGCGTCGCCGAAGCGCACGCTCAGACGCGGGTGCATACTTAATGGCCGGTATCTAGGGAGGAAGCGAGACAGCTCCTGCTCGTTTATACACGCAAGGAGTGCGGTAAATGGTCGGGTTGCTATACCCGAGTCGCCGGTCGACGGGCCGTAACGAATCGATGGATTCTTGTCGGTGCCCGCCACATTAGATATTCATGTTTACGCTTGGCACCGCATCAGCGAAAATATCTCGGACTTGGGAGCCTGACCTCGCAGTTCATCAGCTCAGAAAGCCATTCGAGCGCTTCTTCAGTACCTGAAGGCGACAAACTTGAGTGCCCGACTGTAGACATGCCGCGCCTAGCTTAGTGCATGTGAAAGGGCGATATACGCTCGTCTTCTCTCTCTCTCTCTCTTTCTTTCTTTCTTTCACTCCCCTTCCCCACGTTTAGGGTAACAAACTGGACTCAGTCTGATTAACCTCCATATTTTTCCTCCTTCGCTTCTCTCTCTCTCTTTCTTTCTTTCACTCCCCCTCCCCACGTTTAGGGTAACAAACTGGACTCAGTCTGATTAACCTCCCAGTTATTCCTTCCTCCCTCCCTCCCTCTCTCTCTCTCTCTCTCTCTCTCGCTTGAACAGCGCTCGCGTTAACCGACACTATACATGCGTAAACCAGATACGCGATTATGTGAGGAATGATTTCCTGCCTTGCCGCTCGTTATCTCAGGGCGGTTTGTGTCGGTGCCTTCGTTCTGTGCGTTTTCGTTCTCTTTCTTGTGTGTGGCGACGCATGAGAAACGCATACAACTGAAACGCATACAATTGAAACTTTAGTAGTGCGCGTTCCTTTCCTTTGTGTGTTTCTTTCTCGCTTTCTGTAGAGCAAGACTCATCGTGAATTTGACCAGGACCAGGCCCCGGGCAAAACGGTAAATTCTCAATCGTGTAGGCGTATCCTGCTGCCACCGACAAAGTATGCGCACAGTCTACAAAAGTCGTTAACCACTCCTTTTTTTATAGTAATATCATTATTTTTTATTCGAATTCGTTCTGATCAATAAAGTTTCGAACGTCTTCTTCCTTTCTTTCTTTTTTTCTCTTTGATTTTCTCGAGCAGCTTAATGAACTTAGTGGAAAAAGATTGTAAGTTCGCGTATGCAGGCTTTCTACGTACACAGACCATGTTCAGAAAAAAAAGAATATCGACCATAGATTTTTTAATGAAAATATCGAGAGGACGCTGCGGAGTCTTCGCTATTCTCGAAGCATAGTCTCGTGCACAGTGCCAGTAACTTTATTGCCGCCAGAGGGCCTTTCGCTTTCAGCGTGTAGAAGCGTATGCAAGACACACGCGCTGCCGTCTTTCTGTTCGCATGACCGCCTTTATGTTTCGCAAGCAAACGTTTTAACTAGCGATGCAAAAGAATTTTTGTTCTTTCTTTATTGCATTTTAGCGCGAGGACTCCGGTTGGACTAACGCCAGTTAGGTATGGTCAGCTAACATTCAAATATATATTCGGTCGGGTTTATTAGGTCGGGAAAACTTGTACTGAATAACGATGTCTTCTTTTTTTTTGCATTGCGGCATAGCCCCATATACATAACTAGTTTCTTTCAGCTGCCATTAACAATGTCATATACAACTTGCATTTGGCGTTTATGTCTGCGGCTGGGTCTTTCTTATGTTCAGCCGTAGCTGCTACGCATGCAGCACTTCCGCACTTCTTTTTCCTCAACTTGGGCTACTTTCTTATGCGTCTGAGTTTGGGAACAACGTGTTGCGGCCCATGTACTTCATGTTATACATGCGCTTCGCCGTAGCAGCCACGCTAAACATATACGTATAGTGGTT